>NW_012099932.1:460684-462982 GCF_000951045.1 Mandrillus leucophaeus
CTGACTGGCGTGAGATGGTATCTTACTGGTTTTGATTTGCATTTCTCTAATGACCAGTGATGACGAGGCTTTTTTCATGTTTGTTGGCTGCATAAATGTCTTCTTTTGAGAAGTGTCTGTTCATATCCTTTGCCCACTTTTTGATGGGGTTGTTTTTTTCTTGTAAATTTCTTTAAGTTCCTTGTAGATTCTGGATAGTAGCCCTTTGTCAGATGGATAGATTGCAAAAATTTTCTCCCATTCTGTAGATTGCCTGTTCACTGTGATGATAGTTTATTTTGCTGTGCAGAAGTTCTTTAGTTTAATTAGATCCCATTTGTCAATTTTGGCTTTTGGTGTTTTAGTCATGAAGTCTTTGCCCATGCCTGTGTCCTGAATGGTATTGCTCAAGTTTTCTTCCAGAGTTTTTATGGTTTTAGGTCTTACAAGTCTTTAATCCATCTTGAGATAATTTTTGTATAAGGTGTAAAGAAGGGGTCCCGTTTCAATTTTCTGCATATGGCTAACCAGTTTTCCCAACACCATTTATTAAATAGGGAATCCTTTCCCCATTTCTTGTTTTTGTCAGGCTTGTCAAAGATCAGATGGTTGTAGATGTGTGTGGCATTATCTCTGAGGCCTCTGTTCTGTGCCATTGGTCTATGTATTTGTTTTGGTAACAGTACCATGCTGTTTTGGTTACTGTAGCATTGTAGTATAGTTTGAAGTCAGGTAGCGTGATGCCTCCAGCTTTGTTCTTTTTGCTTAGGATCATCTTGGCTATGTGGGCTCTTTTTTTTGGCTCCATATAAAATTTAAAGTAGTTTTCTCTAATTCTGTGAAGAAAGTCAATGGTAGCTTTATGGGGATAGCATTGAATCTATAAATTACCTTGGGCAGTATGGCCATTTTCATGATATTGATTCTTCCTGTCCATAAGCATGGAATGCTTTTCCATTTGTTTATGTCCTCTCTTATTTCATTGAGCAGTGGTTTGTAGTTCTCCTTGAAGAGGTCCTTCACATACCTTGTAAGTTGGATTCCTAGGTATTTTATTCTCTTTATAGCATTTGTGAATGGGAATTCGCTCATGATTTGGCTCTCTGTTCTTTATTGGTGTATAGGAATGCTTGTGATTTTTTCACATAGATTTTGTATCCTGAGACTTGCTGAAGTTGCTTATCAGCTTAAGGAGACTTGGGGCTGAGACGATGGGGTTTTTAAAATATACAATCTGTCATCTGCAAACAGAGACAATTTGACTTCCCCTCTTCCTATTTCAGTACCCTTTATTTATTTCTCTTGCCTGATTGCCATGGCCAGAACTTCCAATAATACGTTGAATAGGAGTGGTGAGAGAGGGCATCCTTGTCTTGTGCCGGTTTTTAAAGGAAATGCTTCCAGCTTTTTCTCATTCAGTATGATATTGGCTGTGAGTTTGTCATAAATAACTCTTATTATTTTGAGATACATTTCATCAATACCTAGTTTGTCGAGAGTTTTTAGCATGAAGGGGTGTTGAATTTTGTTGAAGGCCTTTTCTGCATCTACTGAAATAATTGTGTGTTTTTTGTCATTGATTCTGTTTATGTGATGGATTACATTCATTGATCTATGTATCTTGAACCAGCGTTGCATCTCAGGGGTGAAGCTGACTTGATCGTGGTGGATAAGCTTTTTGATGTGCTGCTGGGTTCAGTTTGCCAGTATTTTATTAAGGATTTTCGCTTTGATGTTCATCAGGGATATTGGCCTGAAATTCCTTTTTTTGTTGTTTCTCTGCCAGGTTTTGGTATCAGGATGGTGTTGGCCTCATAAAATGAATTAGGGAGGAGTCCCTCTTTTTCTATTGTTTGGAATAGTTTCAGAAGGAATGGTACCAGCTCCTCTTTGTACCTCTGGTAGAATTCGGCTGTGAATCCATCTGGTCCCGGACATTTTTTGGTTAGTAGGCTATTAATTACTACCTCAGTTTCAGGACTTGTTATTGGTCTGTTCAGGGATTTGACTTCTTCCTGGTTTAGTCGTTAGAGGGTATATGTGTCCAGGAATTTGGCCATTTCTTCTAGATTTTCTAGTTTATTTGCGTAGAGGTGTTTATAGTATTCTCTGATGGTAGTTTGTATTTCTGTGGGACCGGTGGTGATATCACCTTTCTCATTTTTTATTGTGTCTCTTTGATTCTTCTCTCTTTTCTTCTTTATTAGTCTAGCTAGTGGTTTATCTATTTTGTTAATCTTTTCAAAAAACCAGCTCCTGGATTCATTGATTTTTTTTTTTTTTTGAAGGGTTTTTCATGTCTCTGTCTCCTTCAGTTCT
>NW_012099932.1:466282-466782 GCF_000951045.1 Mandrillus leucophaeus
AAAAAAAAAAAAAAAAAAAAAAGGAGGAAATAAGACTGGGAGATGCTTTGGAAGTAAAAATGTATGAGTTTAGCTCTAGGAATATTGATTGGAGGAGATGTAGTACATGTGAGTGGAGATACTCAGTGTCATTAACATAAAAGGCTTTGTTTGAGAGCAAGGTATGAAATAGAATGAGATTTGAATTTAGGGATTATTTGCATGGTAGGTAATTGAAGCCCTTTGCATTCTTGAGCTCTTGGGGCAGTGGGTATGGAGGGGAGAGGAGACGTTTAAGGGGAAAACCATGCATATATTTGCTCGTTTACATGCTCTCCCTCCTGTGCTCTGATCCCTATTTTGAGGAGGAAAAGAAGCTGTCCTTTATAACTCTGTCTGCTACCCATCCACCCACTCTTTTTTAAAATTCTGCCTTGAAACGCAACATTTCCTTCAACAAAATTTCCTTTCAGAACTTCAATCTACAGAATGGGCTTCCTTTTTTTTTTTTTTTTTTTTTT
>NW_012099932.1:471145-472007 GCF_000951045.1 Mandrillus leucophaeus
GGATTCATTGATTTTTTTTTTTTTTTGAAGGGTTTTTCATGTCTCTGTCTCCTTCAGTTCTGCTCTGTTCTTAGTTAGTTATTTCTGGTCTTCTGGTAGCTTTTGAGTTTGTTTGCTCTTGCTTCTCTAGTTCTTTTAATTGTGATGTTAGGGTGTCGATTTTAGATCTTTCCTGCTTTCTCATGTGGGCATTTAGCGCTATAAATTTCCCTCTAAACGCTGCATTAGTTGTGTCCCAGACACTGTGGTACATTGTGTCTTTGTTCTCATTGGTTTCAAAGAACTTGTTTACTTCTGCCTTCATTTCGTTATTCACTCAGTAGTCATTCAGGCACTGTTTGTTCAATTTCCATGTGGTTGCGTGGTTTTGAGTGATTTTTTTTTTTTTTTTGTTATTATACTGTAAGTTCTACGGTACATGTGCACAACACGCAGGTTTGTTAAATATGTATACATGTGCCATGTTGGTGTGGTGCACCCATTAACTCGTCACTTATATTAGGTATATCTCCTAATGCTATCCCTCCCCCCTCCCCCTCCCCACAATAGGACCTGGTATGTGATGATCCCCTTCCTGTGTCTAAGTGATCTCATTATTCATTTCCCACCTATGAGTGAGAACATGCGGTATTTGGTTTTCTGTTCTTGCGATAGTTTGCTGATAATGATGGTTTCCAGCTGCATCCATGTTCCTACAAAGGACACGAACTCATCCTTCTTTATGGCTGCATGGTATTCCATGGTTTTTGTGTCTCTATCTCCTTCAGTTCTGCTCTAATCTTAGTTATTTCTTGCCTTCTGCTAGCTTTTGAAAGTGTTTGCTCTTGCTTCTGTAGTTCTTTTAATTGTGATGTTAGAGTGT
>NW_012099932.1:476892-508981 GCF_000951045.1 Mandrillus leucophaeus
TCCCCATGTTTGTGGCTTTATCTGCCTTTGGTCTTTGATGCTGGTGACGTACTGATGGGGTTTTGGTGTGGGTGTCCTTTCTGTTTGTTAGTTTTCCTTCTGACAGTCAGGACCCTCAACTGTAGGTCTGTTGGAGTTTGCTTGAGGTCCACTCCAGACCCTGTTTGCCTGTATCAGCAGCGGAGGCTGCAGAAGATAGAATATTGCTGCACAGTGTGTGTTGCTGTCTGATTCTTGCTCCGGAAGCTTCGTCTCAGGTGTGTACCCTGCTGTGTGAGGTGTGAGGTGTCAGTCTGCACCTAGGGAGGGATTTCTCCCAGTTAGGCTACTCAGGGGTCAGGGACCCACTTGAATAGGCAGTCTGTCCGTTCTCAGATCTCATCCTCCATGCTGGGAGATCCAGTGGTCTCTTCAAAGCTATCAGACAGGCATTTACCTCTGCCGAGGTTTCTGCTGCTTTTTGTTTAGCTATGACGTGTTCCCAGAGGAGGAGTCTACAGAGGCAGGCTGGCCTCCTTGAGCTGCAGTGGACTGTACCCAATTCAAGCTTCCCAGTGGCTTTGTTTACCCACTTAAGCCTCAGCAATGGTGGGTGCCCTTCCCCCAGCCTCACTGCCGCCTTGCAGTTAGATCTCAGACTGCTGTGCTAGCAATGAGGGAGGCTCTGTGGGCGTGGGACCCTCTGGGCCAGGTATGGGATATAATCTCCTGGTGTGCCGTTTGCTAAGACCCTTGGTAAAGCATAGTATTAGGGTAGGAGTTACCCGATTTTCCAGATGTTGTGTGTCTCAGTTTCCCTTGGCTAGGAAAAGGGATTCCCTTCCCCCTTGTGCTTCCCAGGTGAGGCGATGCCTCGCCCTGCTTCAGCTCTTGCTGGTCGGGCTGCACCAGCTGACTAGCACCGATTGTCCGTCATTCCCCAGTGAGATGAATCCAGTACCTCAGTTGAAAATGCAGAAATCACCTGTCTTGTGTGTCACTCATGCAGGGAGCTAGAGACTGGAGCTGTTCCTATTCGGCCATCTTGGGCGCCCTCCCCACCCCGAATGATTTTCTTAATCCTGAGTTCTAATTTGATTGCACTGTGGTCTGAGAGACTGTTGTGATTTCCGTTCTTTTGCATTTGCTGAGGAGTGTTTTACTTCCAATTATGTGGTCAATTTTAGAATAAGTGCAGTGTGGTTCTGAGAAGAATGTATATTCTGGAGTGGAGAGTTCTGTAGATGTCTATTAGGTCCGCTTGGTCCAGAGCTGAGTTCAAGTCCTGGATATCCTTGTTAATTTTCTATCTCATTTATCTGTGTAATATTGACAGTGGGGTGTTAATATTTCCCACTGTTACTGTGTGGGAGTCTGAGTCTCTTTGTTGGTCTCTAAGAACTTGCTTTAGAAATCTGGGTGCTCCTGTATTGGGTGCATATATATTTAGGATAGTTAGCTCTTCTTCTTGCATTGATCGATCCCTTTACCATATTGTTTTGTTTTGTTTTGTTTTGTTTTGTTTTGTTTTGTTTTGTTTTTGAGACGGAGTCTCGCTCTGTCACCCAGGCTGGAGTGCATTGGCTGGATCTCAGCTCACTGCAAGCTCCGCCTCCCGGGTTTATGCCATTCTCCTGCCTCAGCTTCCCGAGTAGCTGGTACTACAGGCGCCCACCACCTCGCCTGGCTAGTTTTTTGTATTTTTTAGTAGAGTCGGGGTTTCACTGTGTTAGCCAGAATGGTCTCGGTCTCCTGACGTCGTGATCCGCCCGTCTTGGCCTCCCAAAGTGCTGGATTACAGGCTTGAGCCACTGCGCCCGCCCTCCTTTACCATATTGTAATGGCCTTCTTTGTTTCTTTTGATCTTTGTTGGTTTAAAGTCTGTTTTATCAGAGACTAGGATTGCAGCCCCTGCTTTTTTTTGCTTTCCGTTTGCTTGGTAAATATTTATCTGTCCCTTTATTTTGAGCCTGTATGTGTCTTTGCACATGAGATGGGTCTCCTGAATACAGCACACTGATGGGTCTTGACTGTTTATCCAATTTGCCAGTCTGTGTCTTTTAATTGGGGCATTAGCCTGTTTACATTTAAGGTTAATATTGTTATGTGTGAATTTGATCCTGTCATTATGATGCTAGCTGGTTATTTTGCCCATTAATTGATGCAGTTTCTTCATGGTTTTGATGGCCTTTACAATTTGGTGTGTTTTTGCAGTGGCCAGTACTGGTTTTTTCTTTCTGTATTTAGTCTTCCTTCAGGACCTGTTGTAAGGCAGGCCAGGTGGTGACAGAATCTCTCAGCATTTGCTTATCTGTAAAGTATTTTATTTCTCCTTCACTTATGAAGCTTATTTTGGCTGGTTATGAAATTCTGGGTTGAAAATTCTTTAAGAGTATTGAATAGTGGCCCCCACTTTCTTTTGACTTGTAGTGTTTCTGCAGAGAGATCCACTGTTACTCTGATGGACTTCCCTTTGTGGGTAACCCAACCTTTCTTCTCTTGCTGCACTTAACATTTTTTCTTTCATTTCGACCTTGGTGAATCTAATGATTATATGTCATGGGGTTGCGCTTCTGGAGGAGTATCTTTGTGATGTTCTCTGTATTTCCTGAATTTGAATGTTGGCCTCTCTTGCTAGGTTGGGAAAGTTCTCCTGGATAACATCCTGAAGAGTGTCTTCCAATTTGGTTCCATTCTCCCCATCACTTTCAGGTACACCATCAAATGTAGATTTGGTCTTTTCACGTAGTCCCGTATTTCTTGGAGGCTCTGTTCATTTCTTTTCATTCTTTTTTCTGTAATCTTGTTTTCATGCTTTATTTCATTAAGTTGATTTTCAGTCTCTGACATCCTTTCTTCTACTTGATTGATTCAGCTATTGATAGTTGTGTATGCTTCACGAAGTCCTTGTGCTGTGTTTTTCAGCTCCATCAGGTCATTTATGTTCTTCTCTAAACTGATTATTCTTGTTAGCAATTCCTCTTACCTTTTTTCAAGGTTCTTAGTTTCCTTGCATTGGGTTAGAACATGTTTTAGCTCAGAGAAGTTCATTACTACCCACCTTCTGAAGCCTACTTCTGTCAGCTTGTCAGACTCATTCTCCATCCAGTTTTGTTCCCTTGGTGGCGAGGAGTTGTGATCCTTGAGAAGAGAAGAGACATTCTGGTTTTTGGGGTTTTCAGCCTTTTTGCCCTGTTTCTTTTTTTCTTTTTCTTTCTTTTTTTTTTTTTTTAATCTATCTTCGAGCATTTATCTACCTTTGGTTTTGATGCTGGTGACCTTCAGATCGAGTTTTTGTGCAGATGTCCTTTTTGTTGATGTTGATGCTCTTCCTTTCTGTTTGTTAGTTTTCCTTCTAGTAGTGAGTCCCCTCTTCTGCAGGTTCGCTGGAGGTCCACTCCAGACCCTGTTTGCCTGGGTATCACCAGGGGAGGCTGCAGGACATCAGAGATTGCTGCCTGTTCCTTCCTCTGGAAGCTTCATCCCAGGGGGGCACTTGTCAGATGCCAGCTGACGCTCTCCTGTATGAGGTGTCTGTTGATCCCTACTGGGAGGTGTCTCTCAGTCAGGAGACATGGGGGTCAGGGACCCACATGAGGAGACAGTCTGTCCCTTAGCAGAGCTTGCATGCTGTGCTGGGAAATCTGCTGCTCTCTTCAGAGCCGGCAGGCAGGAACTTTTAAGTCTGCTGAAACTGTGCCCACAGCTGCCTCTTCCCCCAGGTGCTCTGTCCCAGGGAGATGGCAGTTTTATCTATAAGCCCCTAACTGGGGCTGCTGCCTTTCTTTCAGAGATGACCTGCCCAGAGAGGAGGAATCTAGAGAGGCAGACTGGCTACAGCTGCTGTTCTGAGCTGTGGTGGGCTCTGCCCAGTTCGATCTTCCCAGTGGCTTTGCTTAAATTGTGAGGGGAAAACCACCTCCTCAAGCCTCAGTAGTGGAGGGTGCCTCTCCCCCTAACCAAGCTGGAGTTTCCCAGGTCAACTTCAGACTGCTGTGCTGGCAGTGAGAATTTCAAGCCAGTGGATCTTAGTTTGCTGATCTCCACGGGGGTGGGAAAATTTCAAGCCAGTGGATCTTAGCTTGCTGAGCTCCGCGGGGGTGGGATCCGCTGAGCTAGACCACTTTGTTCCCTGGCTTCAGCCCCCTTTCCCAAGGAGTGAACGATTCTGTCTCGCTGGCATTCCAGGTGCCACCGGGATATGAAAAGAAACTTCTGCAGCTAGCTTGGTGTCTGCCCAAATGGCCACCTAGTTATGTGCTTGAAACTTAGGGCTCTGGTGTTGTAGGCGTCTGAGGGAATCTTCTGGTCTGTAGGTTGTGAAGACCGTGGGAAATGCGTAGTCTCTTGGTTGGAGTGCACCATTCCTCACGGCAGGGTCCCTCATGGCTTCCCTTGGCCAAGGGAGGTAGTTTTGTGATCCCTTGCGCTTCCTGAGTGAGGCAACACCCCACCCTGCTCCTGCTCGCTTTCGTGGGCTGTACCCACTGTCTAACCAGTCCCAATGAGATGAGCCGGGTACCTCAGCTGGAAATGCAGAAATCACCGACCTTCTGCATTGATCTCACTGGGAGCTGCTGTCCGGAGCTTTTCTTATTCAGCCATCTTGCCAGCCACCCCAGCCTTCATTTTTATAGAGGCATAGTATTAAAGGAGTGAACTGCTACTTACTATGAATTTCAAAAGGATAATGAGAGAGTCTTTTATCTCTGGATAGTTCCCTCTCCACGTCATTTATACATCATGATTTGGAGAGTTTGACACTAAACTTGTCTTGATAATGAAAAAGGTTGAGAACCATTCAGCCGATGTCACCCTGGGCATCAGATGTATATTGCAGTTCAAATCCTTTAGTCTTTGCCACTGGAGCAGGACCGTCTGGTAGGATTGTACAAGTTGTGCCCTGTCATTAAGACCCTTGATAATCTGACTCCAGTAAGTCTTCTGTGCCTTGCCTTTTACATTTCTATATTCTAACCAAACAAGTCTATGTATAATGTTTCCAACCATACCATGTACTTCCCCTCCTCCATACTTTTGACTCCTACATAATAAAAAATACATGTGTAACTTTTGACTTGCAGAAATTAACCTCTAGTAACCTATTGTTAACCAGATGTCTTACCAATAAAGTCAATTAACACATAATTTGTATGTTATATGTATTATGTACTATTTTCTTACAGTAAAGTAAGCTAAAGAAAAATGTTATTAAGAAAATCATAAGGAAGAAAAAACATATTTATTAAGTGGAAGTGGATCACTATAAAGGTCTTGCATCCTCATCATCATTGAGTAGTTTGAGGGGGAGGAAGAGGAGAGAAGTTGGTCTTGCTTTCTCAGGGGTGGCACAGGTGGGGCAAAATCTGCATATAAGTAGACCCTGGAGTTCAAACCTGTGCTGTTCAAAGATCAGCTGTAGATGCTAGTTAAAAAAGACACATATTCACAAAAGATACCTTTTTAGTGGAAATTCCATTATTGACAAACCTGTAGTCATATATAATGTTGAGAAACAGCAGCATGAGTATTAGGCTACCAAGCAATTGGTTGTCATTTCTGAGCACAGTATGCAGTTTCCCACTCCTTGCCTTAGAAAATAATGTCCCCTCTGCCTAGAATATGTGTTGCCCCTTTCCTTGCCTGGCAACCTTCAAGTTATCTTTCAAAACTGCCCTTAAATATTATCACCTCTGTAAGGGCATTGCTGTCCCCTAGGCAGAATTAGTTACTTCCTCCTCCCAATCTGCCTGTATGAAAGCCCATATAGTACTCCTGCACTCCACTGCGAGGTCCCCTAAATAAGTGCCATCTGTTTAGCTACAGCTTCAAAAGTACTTAGGTGCTCCAACTGTTTAGAGAATGAATGAGTTAATGAATAATACAGAAACCCCAAAATGGTCAAAAGTCCAGATTTTTGATAGGAATGATGGGCTAACATCCTCACCTTACCTAACCATTTGCCAGTTGTGGTTTCTGTTTTGTATTATTTTAATACAAAATTAAACATTTGAAGTTTTATTTTCAATGCTTGTCTGAAGTCCCATTAGAAGACCATTTAATTAAAGGGAGGGCCTGAAGAAGGGGCCTAGGCAGTTTGCATTTGGGCAAATGCAAATTAATCCCTGATCTCCATGCTAGAAATGCAAAAATTAATCCCTGATTAGAAATGCAAATTAATCCCTGATCTCTATGCTAGAAGGTTCTCTTTAGTACTAATCATATTTTCTATCTGTCGGAGGAGTCTCAATGATCTGTACACAATTCATTCTATCGTTTTCCCTTCAACCAATTCTTAGAAAATGATTTACAAGAATGTTATTATTTAATTTATTGAGGGAAAAAGAAAACATGTTCTACTTCCCCAGTGGCGTATACTATATATAGATTTTAAGGTAGATACTTCTAGAGTCAGAAAATGGATTAATACTTCCTAGCAACATACTGCAATGAACTAGTAGCACTGACATTTTTGTTTTAACTTCTTTGTTATTAACTGTGGAAGTCATAGTTTGATATAGATTTTTATTCCATGTTTTTGATACTCTTGAAAATGGTGTTTTTAATTTCAGTTACCAATACATTTTGTACCTGTTTTTCTGTTTTTTTTTTTTTTTCCTACTGTTCGTTACTTTCTTCCTTCTTATTTGCTCATTATTTTCTAATTTCTTAAAGTGGAAGCATAGGAATTTTATTTGAAATATCTTTTTGAATGTATACATTAAATGCCTTAAATTCTTCTCTAAACACTGCTTTGTGTCTTAGCTCAGTCTGCCATAACAAAATACTGTAGACTGGGTAGATAACAGATATTTATTTTTCACAGTTCTGGAGACTGGGAAGTTCAAGATCCAGGTGCCCCCAGATTTGGTGCCTAGTAGAGGCCCCCTTCTAGCTTGCAGAGGGCTTGCTGTCTGCATCCTCATGTGACTGAAAGAGATGGAGTGGAGTAGGGAGGGACAGGCTCTGTCTTCCTCTTCTTATATGGACACTAATTCCATCATAGTGGCCCATCCTCAGAAACTCATGTAAATCTAATTACCTCCAAAAGGCCTTGCCTCCAGTGCTAAAACATTGGGTGTTAGAACTTCAACATATGAATTTTGGGTGGCACAAGCATTCAGTTCATAACAGCTTCCAAAAGTTTGATATCTTATGTTTATGTTTTCAGTGAGTAAATATTTATGTCAAAATATTTTCTACTTTTGTGATTTTTGAACTATGGAATATTTAGAAATGTGCAGTATAATTTCCAAATATTTTGGGTTTCTAATATTAATCTGTTGATTGTTAATTAATCTGTTAATTGATAGAAATCAATTGCTAATTGAGTTCTATTTTAATCCCATTGTAGTCTGGAATATAATTCCTATTATTTTAAACTTTTAAATTTATAATGATTTGTTTGTTGATCCAAAATACAGTTTATCTCAATAAATATTTCATTTATACTTAGCAAGAATATGTATTCTGTTTGGGGATAGAGTATCCTATCAATATCAGTGAGGTCAAGTTGGTTGATAGTGTTGATCATGTTGGCCTATATCTTTACTGATTTTATGTCTTATTTTATCAATTACTGAGAGAGGAATATTGAACTCTCATCTATAGTTGTGGATGTGTCTATTTCTCCTTTCAGTTAATTTTTTTTTCTGTATTTTAAATCTCTCTTATTGGGTACATACACATTTAGCATTGTATCTTTTTGCTGAATTGACCCTTATATCATTATGTTACATACCTTGACTCCTGGTAACATTTCTTATTCTTTAGAGCATCTACTTTGTCTGATATATAGCTTCTCCAGGTTTCTTTTGATTTGTATTTGCCCGGTAAATCTTTTTCTGTTCTTTTACTTTTAAACTAATATTCAGTAAGTTTTTTAGAGATGTCTGTGGTTGACTCTTGCTTTTTAAAATCTCATGTATCAACCTTTGCTTTTTAATTGAAGCATGTAGATCTGTGTTGTCCCATATATGTAACTACAGTTGGCCCAACATATTTTCAGGTTCTGCATCTGCAGATTCAACCAACCATAGATTGAAAATATTCAGAAAAAAATATAATACAACAATTAAAAAACCCCACAAATTAAAAAATACAGTGTAACAACTATTTATATAACATTTACATTGTATTAGGATTATAAATAATCTGGAGATGTTTTAAAGTGTATAGAAGAATGTACATAGGTTACATGGAAATACTACACCATTTTATATATGGGACTTGTGCATCCTCAGATTTTGTTATCCACAGGAAGTCCTGTAACCAGTCCCCACAGATAGTAAGGGACAACTGTATTTAAATGTAACTTAGTTAAAATTAAAATTTAGTTTCTTAATCACAGTAGCCATTTTTAGTGATCTCAATATATGTGGCAAGTGGCTACAACATTGGACAGTATGGCTCTAGAACATAGGGAGGTTTACTGCCCCTTGTCTTGATGGCAGCTGAATGTTGCTTTGTGTCTGTAGGGGGTCTTGGGTCAGAGCAAACGCTTTCTTTGTCTCTGTGAAGGGATAGGGTATAGGAGGGCTTCCTGACCCTCTGTCAGTGGCAGATAGTTTTTGCCATATATCGAAATGTAGTATCTGGCCTGTGGCCCTGAGCCAAAGCAGTGCCTGCCACTAGCAGATAGTTTGAAGGACTGCCTAGACAGAGCCAGTTTATCAAGACAGAGGAATTACAATGGAGAAAGAATAATTCATGCAGAGCCAGCTGTGTGTGAGACCGGAGTTTTATTATTACTCAAATCAGTCTCTTCGAGCATTCGGGGATCGGAGTTTTTAAACATAAGATAAATGTAAATGTGGAGTGCTGATTGGTCAGGTTGGAGATAGAATCACAGAGGATCGAAGTAAGGTTTTTCTTGCTGTCTTATGTTCCTAGGTGGGATCGCAGAACTGACTGAGCCAGATTACCAGTCTGGGTAGTGTTGACTGATCCATCAAGTGCAGGCTCTGTAAAATATCTCAAGCACTGATCTTAGGTTTTGCAATAGTGATGTTATTCATAGTAATTAATAGTGATTTTATCCCTAGGAGCAATTTGGGAAGGTTCAGACTCTTGCAGCCAGAGGTTGCATGACCCTTAAACTGTAATTTCTAATCTCGTAACTAATTTGTTAGTCCTGCAAAGGCAGAATGGTCCCCAGGCAAGAAGGGGCTTTTTTCTGAAAAAGGCTATTATCTATTTTGTTTCAGAGTCAAACCATAAACTGAATTCCTTCCCAAGGTTAGTTCAGCCTACGCCCAGGAATGAGCAAGGAGAACTTAAAGGTTAGAAACAAGAAGTCAGTTAGGTCTGATCTCTTTCACTGCCATAATTTCCTCAGTTATAATTTTTGCAAAGACGGTTTCATTAGAAACAAATTGCACTTACGAATAGCCTTTCAGAACATGACATATTGGTAAACAGCAAAGCTTCAGTGTTTTTCCTTTAAAACTCAGGTGAGCAGGAGAGTTTAAGAGAAGATTCTGAGCTTGTGGAGGTAGCACAGTTTTACAGATAAGAAAATGTTTTCCAGGATAAAGGTAAATACTAAATACTTCAAAGAGTTTTTTTTTTTTAAATTTTAGATTTCAACTTTAGATCCCTAAGACTGATTTGTTTTCATTCCCAAAACACATTTGTCCACCCAAAGGAGGAAGTGATCTGACCTGCCTCAATTAAAATGGTTTCAGTGCATCCCTGTGCTTGTATTTAATGATTTACTAATAAATGAGTTACAACATCTTTTTTATTTCAGATTAAGACAGTTTCTTTTGTCATGTTACGTTAAGGCAGTCTCTTTCCTCCATCAGCCTGTTGTTGCAATGTGGAAATGAGGGGTGTTAGATCTTTTTGTTTATTAGGAAAAGCTGGAAATCCCGAATTTTTTGAATGCCTGTAAATTGTTGTAAATTCCTGATCATTTCTTCCACCGTCTCTCTTACTCAAATTAAAAATAAATGATCCCAAGTATAGTTGGGAGTGTTAAAAAAAGATAAATGAAAATACAATTCTATTTCTTGTTTTTCTCTGACAGTTACTACTTGGTTAATGATCGTTTTGATGGTTTTTGTTGAAAGGGCTACATCAGTAGGATGTAGGAAAAAGTGTTATTTTAACAAGGAAAAAGTGTTATTAAAATATGGAGAATATGAATTACAGTGTAATCTTCTTGAAGGCAGAGATTGTGTTTTATATCCGTTCCCACAAGCACAGCACAATGCCAGGGACCCAGAAGGCAACCAGTAAACATTTGCTTAAAATTGATTTTCTTAAGTGAGTAAATTGGAACTCTTGCTTTTTTGAAACAATGCAGTCCTCATAATAAACAAAATATTTATACTCATTTTTTGTTATTATGAGGGCATTTTCTTTAACAAAGTGAGTTTAAAAAGGGAAAATCGTTTTAGTTTTGTAATAGAGCTACTAAGTTAAAGTTGCATTATACTGACCGCGGTTTTGACTTTTGAGCCAAAAATGCAAATTTAAACCAGTTAACTCCAGAACATAGTACTTGGAGAAAAGGCAAAGGATTATTTGATTTCTGTAATATGTATTTTACCAAGATTTTAAACTGTGCTTTATTTCCTGTTTTCTACTCTACAATCCCAGTAATACGATTTCCTTGCTTCCTTGCTCTGGCTCTTAAGTCTGACCTGAAAAGAAGCCCACAGTTTTGCAGGGTAGTGCCATTCCAGATTTATGATTTTTATTTTCTTCTGGGCCTTCCTGGCCTTGGCAGTCTCCTTTTTTCTATGTCCAGTTAACTCTTGTCATTCATCTCATTGGGTGTTTTCAAACTTCCCAACTCTTCTCTGGTTTACGTTACAACCCCGATTTCCTACTCAATTATCTCCTCTCATTTACTTGGAAAAATAGGGACAATAGGCCGAACTTCTGGTATACTTTGTGTCCTTGTATGTATCTCTGTGCATATACTGCCATGGTCTCTCGGCCTCCTTCCCTGCAGTCTCCAAGGAAGAAATCTTTCTCTTGTAGTTCCCCACTAATCCTTCCACCTGTGTGCCTGATTATGTCCTTCCTGCTTCCTTTGAGACCTAATTCTATCAGTTACTCCGTTTCCTATATTTTTGTCCTTTTCATCCCTATTGGCTCCTAGAAAATATGCTCAGGTTTCTGCTTTTTATTTATTTTATTTAACAAAAGCCTTCTCCAACCCTTCCTTTTTTTATTGCCAGGTTTCTACCCAGAGTAGACTATATTTGCAACATCCACTTCACAAATTACCTGGGACTGCCCATGCCAAAGTCACCGACTGCAATTTAAATTGCTGTCTTACCTACTCCTCCATTAATGACACAGCTCAAGCCCTCACCTAGAACACTGCAGATGTTTCTTGACTCCTCCTCCCTGCCTTCAGTCTTCCTTTTTCCAATTCATCTTTCCCACCACTGCAGGGTGATCTTTTAAAATACTCTTATGACAGTATTACTCCTCTGTCCTTAAATCCCTTCAGAAAATCAACACTACCCACAAGGTAAAAATTTAAACACTATAGAAGGGCATATGAGGCCACTAATGGTTTGACCTCTGGCTCTCCAGTTTTATCTGCTCCTGGTCTGTTATTGAGTCCTACCTGTAGATCCAAAAGTAAGGTGCTATTTCACACTTCTAAGACTTTTTTCTATTCGATGTGCTAATGGAGTAGTATTTCCTTGTATCCCTAGAGATCTCCTGCTTAACTTTCAAAGACCGTGATCCAGCATCCTCACCAGGCTTTACCTGACTTCTCTTCCCATCTTCTATTCCTTTTGAACCTATCACCATTATACTACCATGATAAAGTTGACTTTTCTTGGTGTTTTTACTATACAGTTTATGGATATTGCCATTTTTTTGTATAATTTATTGTAGATATTTGTTTTTAATGTTTGCCTCCCTTTCTAGACAGATCTCATTGTGGGTAAGGAGTCATTTAACCGATCTTGACATCTGCCACACCTGGCTTAGTGCCTTGCACATACCAAGGGCTCATAAATGTTTGTAGAATGAATGAATTTTAGCAAATATTTATTGGTTCTTCTTCTATAAGATCAGTATTATACTTTTAAATTTAGATAATAGGTTTTGGATTGTATGTCTTTAATATCACTGAACTTAGTGCTGGCTGCTGTGTCATATAGTTTCAAGGAAATCTGAAGAATAGGGAAGATAAATTTGTAGCTAGTGACTTAATAAGGTAGGTCTGTGTGAATATTTAGGTCTTTTGTTCATATTGTCATCGTGTACCAGCTCATCCATGCATTCCTTTTCTAGTCAAATTGTACTAAACAGAGAAAGGATTTCCTAAGATGTATGATCCTTTTTCTCCCTGGCTTCTAATCTCCCTTTCCTTCATTGCCATATAGCTGCCAGAGGACTTCATCTACAATGAAAATCTGATGATTTACTTTTTATACCTCGTTAGTTCTTCTTTCCATTCACCTATATTCTCATCACTTTGTCTCCTTACTTTACCAAATTTAAAGTCTTGTTATTGATTATACTTCTTTTGAGAGTTTGTTGTCACTTACAGAACTGCTCTGCATCCCCTTTGCACCTGCAGCTGATAACACTCACTATTCCCTACTCCAAGCATGTGGTTCAACAGGATAAACATAACAGCACATTGGTAATGTTTATGTTAAATAAGCCAGTCTCATCCAAGCATCTGCTGCACAGGCGCAGAAACAGATAAGTTGTTTCAGCAATTGGCTGCCAGGGAACAGAAGGGTTGCCACAACAAAATTGGCAAACAACCCCCAAAAGTTTCTAAGAAGTATAAATTCATGCTGCTGGAAAATAAAAATCAGCAAAAAATTGTACATTTTGATGCTTCACCTTGGCTTTGTTTCTCACATTCCTATGTAGAGATAGGACTATTTTCTCTAGAAATTGGGTTATCTTTAGAAGAGTGCTTTCAGATTCACTCAGCTTTTGAAGGAAAGTGTATTTGAAATCTCCCTGGTCTCTGGAAAGTTGCTTTGTAGTATAGTTGGATTGTACTCCCTTTGGAAGCTTTGTCTTTTTGACTGACTTTGATAAGGTCGGCTCCAAGGAAACCCAGCATCCTCTTTTCCCTGGCGCCACTGGGCCCGCCACCCTCTCCCCTCCTTCCTCACCCTCCCTTCCTTACCACCTCTCTATCCCTCACTTGAACTGGCTGCCAGGGTTCACAGACAGCTGGGCAGAGAGTGGCTAAATCTGCCCAGCTGCCCGGGAAGCTTGGCAGCCAGGCTGAGGGAAGGAAGCATCGGCTCTCTTTGAAGGTCGGCTGCCAGTGAATCTCAGGCAGCTGGACTTCAAAGGGGGGCACCGCCGGGCTTTCCCTCCTGTCTAGGCAGGTCATTCCACGGCGCTGTGCTTCCGGTGTTGGCATGGTGACTTTCAAGTTCCTCTTCAATTAAAAGCCGAATTGGGATCTGCACTTGTGTTCACACTTGTGTTTCTTATGTGATATAGACAGCCTAAGACCCCCAACCCCTGTTACGCCAAACTTAGGAGTTAAAGATAGAGAAGAAAAGGTGATATCATATAAAGGGCAACTAAGGAGATCTACAGCAGCGAGTGTGTTTTCGTTATTGCCAGTAAGTAACTGTGCCATTTGCCAAGTTTTAAATTACTTTAGGGACTCTTGGTGTGATCTTCTTGAATAAAGGCGAATCAGCCTGTGCTTATGGGCTCAGTTTAGCTATGGCCTGAGATTGAGTCTAGCAATGGATGATAGTTTTATCTGTTTTCAGAAACTGGGGTAGTACTAATGGAACCCACTATTCTACACGTGACTCTTGCTTCACTTCCCTTCTTTTCACCTTCAAATTCCGTTGGTGGTTGGTAACAGGATTGGCCTAGCAAGGGAAGAACAAGGCTGCTGCACAGAGTCTAGGCTCACTTTAGTTGCAGATGAGGGTCGGAGCAGAGGTAGCCTGAAGTCAGAGGAACCATGAGTACTATGTACCATGTATAGTGGTCGTTAAGTGTGCAGGCCCTGGGACAGACTGCTTGGGTTCGAATCTTGGCTCTGCCACTTACTGGTCACATGTCTTAGGGCAACTAACCTTACCTTTCTGCCCCCCATACTCTCCCTGGAAAGTGGAGATAATAATAGTACTTATCTCATAGGACAGTTGAGAAGATTCAAAGGGTTATTAGATTCCATGCACTTAGGACAATATCTAGCCCATAGTAAGTGCCCAATAAATGTTTGCTATTATTATCATGTACCAGCCACTATGATTGGGTCTAAAGGGAGGTAACAAGTGACTGGTAGGTGATTTTTATTGCCTCTGTATGGATGAAACACTACTAGCTTCTGCCTTAGATTGAATTTGTACTAGACTTTTTTGCGAAATCTAAAATAGTGCAAAAAGAATGCATTATATAATTTGAAGGAGAAAAAAAGTTATTTTATGCTGCCCATCTCACTCCTTGCACTGTCCTCCCTGGGGATACAAGGAGGTGTCATTCATTGAGGGCTATTACTATAACAACCTGCCATACACATCCAAAAGAAAAGGTATGGCAGCATATTATAAAGGAGTGTTTTGGTGAAGAATATAGGTTCTATAGTTAGAATCAGTGTTTGAAATTTTGCTCTGACAATTTCTATTTGTATTTCTTTGGGTAAATTATTTCACTTAGCCTCAGTTTTCTTGTTTGTGAAATGAGATAATAATTACACATACCCCAGGAGGCTTTCTTTTAATGATGAAATTAGAAAATATATGTTTTACTGCACTGAATAGCAACATGTTCAGTAACTATAGCTGTTGCTGTTGTTATTATCATTATTATTATTGCCACTACCCTTAGTGGCATTTAAAATTAGTGTTGCCATTTAAAATTGTTATCGAATCACAGGAGGCCTTTAACTTAGCTAACAGTGATTTGACAAATAGAGGTCCTTTTCCTAAGGTTTTAGTTTTTTCTGGATAAAGGTGAGCTAATTGTGGGCCAAATTCAGCCTGTCCTCTTTTTTATAAATCAAGTTTTATTGGATTGCATAGCCTTATCCATTTGTTTATGTGTTAGCTATGGCGGCTTTCATGCTACAACAGAAAAAGTAAACAGAGTCTGTATGGTCCTCAAAGCCTAAAATACGTATTATAAGCCCCTTTCTAGAAAAAGTTTGCTAGCCCTTGCTCTAGATATATGTTTCTCCAGTTAAGGTCCAGAGAATGTTAGTTCAATCCATGCTGGTCTGTACGATCTGAAAAAAATGGTTCTATAGTCAAATAAGCTTTAGAAATGTTAAGGAGGTTGATTTATTCTAGGACTACTACTTGAAAGACTGGCTTTTAATATACTGATGTTTATTGTGAATCTTCAAGACAAGCCCATGGTGTGCAAATAAACTCTAGTTTCCCAGGCTTACTTGGCTGTAGCCCGCTAATATGATGATGTTACAAAAAAACCCAAACAAAGCAAAACAATTCTCTGGGAACCCTTGCTTTTGGGCTTTCTCTCTGGAAGGACTTTCTTTTTAAATCATTCCTCTTGGTGATTTAGGTGATATCCTCATTTGGAGACCTACTGAATAGCATATGAAATTGTGTTAGTTGTATTAATTTTTCCCAGTAAAAATTATATTTTTCTTAACATCAGAACAGTAAAATATACCAGATATTTAAATCATCTAATCAGATAATATCTGCCTTTTTAAATGATTCTGTATGATGTCTCAGGATTATAAATTAGGGTCTTAAAGTCCAAGAAACACAGGATGTTTCATTTCATGCCTTCTCGAAATTTCAAAAGCATGGGTCTTCTGTAGGGCTTAAAATGGTTTTTTTTGCATTCAGATTTCTGAAGCATAAATATAGAGTGCCTAAGTGATATACCAACTGGTTTCAGTTAGGGTTTATAAGAAGAAAGATTAATGTGAAGGTAACTTGTGCATTAGCCATAAGGGGTTTGTTTTATAGACTAAAGTAAACACCTTCAATTTCAAGTTGCAAGCACACAGGGAGCCAGAAGATTCCAGAGCAGTGGCATCATATTCTGCCTGTGACTCACACATCTCAGTGGCTGAGCTTTCTCCCACAGCTGCAGCTTCCAGCTGGTCATCAGTTAGAGTCCTAGGTAGTCACACACTGTGGTCACCTGGTTTGAGATGACCAAACAGGCGTATAATTACAACATAGACCAGTTATGAATGAAGGCTGGGTTATCTCTTTGCCAAACACAGATAAAAAATAAATGCTAAGTCATAGCTGTTTTCTGAAATTCCAGTGGTTGCAATAGTGAACTTGGACTGAAAGTAGAGAACCCTCCTGGAAGATTCCACCCTGGTCATAAATGCATACTCTCTTTCTTTCATTTGTGAGCTTCCCCATTAATGGCATAGAGCATTCTTAGCCATTTTCGTGTCCTCCAAAATGCCTGCTTTATAGTTGGTGCAATAAATGTTTTATGAAAGAATATGAGGTCATACATGTTTTCCCCCTTTCCCGACTTGCAAATTATTTCAAGAAAATTCTGTGTTTTCTCTTTATTTATATATCTCAGTGTTGTGTGTATAATAGGTTCTCAGTAAATGTGGTTGACATTGTAAATGTAGATTCCAAAAACTTCATTATTTCACTTTTACATTATGGGGATGCTGAATGGACTTTTCAGAAACCTTTGTCAGATCCCACTGTCTTGTTTTTAAATTATTTCTTCAAAAGAAAGGAAGGAAGGAGGGAGGGAAGGGGGAAAACATTTTGACCTGGAACATAATTATTTTTTTCTTTTTAAAAACATTTTGTTTTCTTACAGAGTCAAGGGGTCTTGCTCTGTAGCCCAGGCCGGAGTGCAGTGGTGCAGTAATGGCTCACTGCAGCCTTGAACTCCTGGACTGAAGCTATCCTCCTGGGCAATGAGTGAGGCAGTCACAGATTCTCCTCTTACCACCTGTATTGTCAGACCACTGCTGGTACCACTTGTGTTAGTTTAGTTCCTCTAAGAAGCAGATACTAAGACAGGATTAAATGTATGAGATTTATTGGGGAGCACCTCGAAGGGAAATTGGGGAGGGAGCCAGAGAAGGCTGGAGAGAGTCAGACCATGATGTAGACCATGCGTTTGTGAAGGAGAGAGGAAAGAATGGAATATTGAATGTCCATCAACTGATGAATGGATAAATAAAATGTGGTACATCCATGCAGTGAAATATTATTTGGTAATAAAAAGAAATGAAGCACTGATACATACTGCAACATGGACGAACCTCAAAAACATTATGCTAAATGAAAGAAGTCAGTCACAAAAGATAGCATATTTTATTATTTCATTTATATGAAGTGTTCAGTTTAGGCAGATCTACACAGAAACTAAATTAGTGGTTGCTTAGGACTGAAATATTAAGGAAAAAAGAGGAGGGATTGCTCATGTGTATGGCGTTTCCTTTTGGGGTAATGCAAAGGTTCTAAAATTGATTGTGGTGGTGGCTACGCAACTCCTAGAATATACTGAAAACATTGAGCTACATAATTTAAGTGGGCAAAGTGCATGGTATGTGAATTATGTCTCAATAAAAATGTTATATTGAAAGAAAAGAAAAAAGGAAGGAGGATGTGCTGAAAGGGTCTTGGACTGCAGTATGATGCTGAGTTTTGGCCAAGCTAACTGGAATTCCATTTATCTTCCACACTCAGGCTTTGCGAAGTATACTTAGTGACAGAGGCAGTGAGAGTGTCAGTCATTTATGCTTTTCACAATGGGAGATGTGAGAGGCTACATTTCCCATAAGCCAAAGCAAGTCACATGTCCATACCAAGATACAAAGTATAGAGAAACAGACGCCACATCTTGATTAAAAAGAACAGCAAAATTATATTGTAAAGGGGTGTGCCATATTTTCATTAGCTCATTAAATTTTCCCAGCAGCTTATGAAGTGGGTACTATTACTATTATCATTTAATAATTGAAGAACAGGCATGGGAAGATTAGCCCAAGATCATATAGATGTGACCTTGGAATCACAAGTAATTGTGATTACTTGTAAGTGGAAGAGCCAAGATTTGATCCCAGCAGTCTGGCTGTACAGTCTGCGCTCTTCATCTTTATACCATACTTTCATATAGTATATTAATTTGAATGTCACAAAATCTATTAGAGATATTTTATTATCCATTTTCCCTCACTGAAATGAAACCTTCATGGAATGGAGTCTATTTTGTTCACTGCTGTATCACCAGTGCCTGGGACAGGCATGTCAATATTAGTTGAATTTATATGGATTTGCAAAGCACCTTTATATGACAGTTCCATACTTGTATCTGCCTCATCCTTCCCACAGGTCTCTAAAATCAGAGAAACAGGAGAAAGTTATATTCAGTCTAGACCTAGATTTATTTTATTTTTTAAATCTTGGCATATTGGAATATTTTAAATCCTGGTAGAGTTACCCTAACGCGTGATTGAAAACAGAATTATTAGAATTGTTTGGTTACCACTAAGCTTGAAAATAGATTCCCAATGAGGAAAAAAAAAAAAATTCTATTGAGAGGTCATAGGGATAGGTATGAGAGGACAGTCAAATGTTGGTACATCCAGTTTGTTAGGTAGCCTAGCATTTGGCTCATCTTACTATTGGAATTTGTGTTTTGCAGTATAGTTGCATTTTAGGACTTTCTGAGAAGAGGTACGCGTGATAGACTTAATAAGCCTGTAGTATTGACATAAGGCAGGAAAATAGCAGATTAACTGTAACTCAGTCTTTTTGTGAGTGGGGGAGAAGGGCAGGGGTGGGAGGTTGCAAGGCGTATTATTTTAAAGATTAATAAACTGAGAACTGGAGAAGTCAAGGAGCTTGGCTAGGATCAAACTTAAATTTAGTAAGCTAAAATTTTAGGTCAAGTAGTCCTAGCCCTAGGACTAGTAATCTTTCTATTAATATTTTCTCTATTTTCAGACAGTAATTCATTTAAATTCTTACATTTGAAATAGTTTTTCCACTGTTTCTATTTCTTAGGAGAGGCATTTTGACCATTTTGAAGACTGTTTTTCTCCTGCATTGATAGATACACTAGAGTAATAGGCAGACATTGGTATCTAGGCAGCTACTGGATATAAACTGACTGACTTTTGGTACCACTGTAAAATGTTAAGATTATTGACAATTTCCAGAGGTGGCTTATTTAGGACTTTGTGGAACAGGCGTGGTGACTCACACCTGTAATTGCAATACTTTGCTGTTTTTTTTTTTTTTTTTAATGGGGGGCGGGGGAGGGGGTTTCCTGTGGGGAAAAGAAAGATCAGACTGTTACTGTGTCTATGTAGAAAAGGGAGACATAAGAAATTCCATTTTGATCTGTATTTTGAACAATTGTTTTGCCTTGAGATGCTGTTAATCTGTAATTTTAGCCCCAACCCTGTGCTCACAGAAACATGTGCTATATGGAATCAAGGTTTAAGGAATCTAGGACTGTGCAGGATGTGCCTTGTTAACAATATGTTTACAGGCAGTATGCTTGGTAAAAGTCATCGCCATTCTCCATTCTCCATTAACCAGGGGCACAGTGCACTGCGGAAAGCCGCAGGGACCTGTGCCCAAGAAAGCCTGGGTATTGTCCAAGGTTCCCCCACACTGAGACAGCCTGAGATATAGCCTCATGGGAAGGGAAAGACCTGACCGTCCCCCAGCCCGACACCTGTAAAGCATCTGTGCTGAGGAGGATTAGTAAAAGAGGAAGGCCTCTTGCGGTTCAAATAAGAGGAAGGCCTCTGTCTCCTGCATGTCCCTGGGAACGAATGTCTCGGTGTAAAACCTGATTGTACGTTGTTCTATTCTGACGTAGGAGAAAACCGCCCTGTGGCTGGAGGAGAGATATGCTGGTGGCAATGCTGCTCTGTTACTCTTTGCTACTCTGAGATGTTTGGGTGGAGAGAAGCATAAATCTGGCCTACGTGCACATCCAGGCATAGTACCTTCCCTTGAACTTATTTGTGATGCAGATTCCTTTGCTCACGTGTTTTCCTGCTGACCTTCTCCACACTATTACCCTGTTCTCCTGCTGCATTCCCCTTGCCGAGATAGTGAAAATAGTAATCAATAAATACTGAGGAAACAGAGACCGGTGCCGGTGCAGGTCCTCCGTATGCTGAGCGCCGGTCTCCTGGGCCCACTCTTCTTTCTCTATACTTTGTCTCTGTGTCTTATTTCTTTTCTCAGTCTCTCATCCCACCTGACGAGAAATACCCACAGGTGTGAAGGGGCAGGCCATTCCTTCATCTTCTGACTTTTATTTTAGGTCCAGGGCTACGTGTGCAGGTTTGTTATATAGATAAACTTCTTATCATGGGGGGTTTGTTGTACAGATTATTTTTTTCACCCAGGTATTAAGCCTAGTACCCATTAGTTATTTTTCCTGATCCTTTCCCTCCCCCAACCCTCCACCGTCCTGTAGGCCCCAGTGTGTGTTGTTCCCGTCTGTGTGTTCATGTGTTCTCATCATTTAGCTCCCACTTACAAGTGAAAACATGCTGTATTTGGTTTTCTGTTCCTGTGTTAGTTTGCTAAGCATAACGGCCTCCATCTCCATCCATGTTCCTACAAAGGACATGATCTCATTCTTTTTTAAGCTTGTGTAGTATTCCATAGTGTGTATATACCACATTTTCTTTATCCAGTCTACCATTGATGAGCTTTTAGGCTTATTCCATGTTTTTGCTATTGGGAACAGTGCTGCAGTGAACATACATATGCATGTGTTTTTATAATAGAACCATGTCTATTCCTTTGGGTGTATACCCAGTAACGGGATTGCTGGGTCAAATGGTGGTTCTGTTTTTAGCCATTTGAAGAATTGGCTACTGCTTTCCACAGTGGTTGAACTAATTTACACTCCCACCAACGGTGTATAAGCATTCCTTTTTCTCTGCAAGTTCACGAGCACCTGTTATTTTTTGACTTTTCTTTCCCCCCCTCCTTTTTTTCTTTCCAACTTTTATTTGAAGTTCAGGGGTACATGTGCAGGATGTGCAGGTTTGTTACATAGGTAAATATGTGCCATGGTTATTGGCTGCACAGATCATCCCATCACACAGATACTAAGTCCAGTGTTCATTAGCTGTTCTTCCTGATTCTCTTCCTTCACCCATGCCCCCCTACAACAGGCCCCAGTGTGTGTTTTTCCCCCCTTCCCCAGGTGCCCATGTGTTCTCATCATTTAGCTCCCACTTACGAGAATATGCAGTATTTGGTTTTCTGTTCCTGCATTAGTTTGCTAAGGATAATGGCCTCCACCTCCATCCATGTCCCTGTAAAAGGACATTATCTTCTTCATTTTTATGGCTGCATAGTATTCCATGGCATGTATGTACCACATTTTCTTTATCCAGTCTATCATTGATGGGCATTTAGGTTGATTCCATGTCTTTGCTATTGTGAATAGTGCTGGAATGAGCATATGCATGCATGTGTCTTTATAATAGAATGATTAATATTCCTTTGGATATGTACCCAGTAATGGGATTGATGGGTCAAATGGTATTTCTTCCTGTAAGTCTTCGAGGAATTGCCACACCGCCTTCCACAATGGTTGAACTAATTTCCATTTTCACCAACAATGTAAAAGCATTTCTTTTTCTCCACAACTTTGCCAGCGTCGGCTGTTTTTTGACTTTTTCATTATAGCCATTCTGACTGGCGAGACATGGTATCTCATTGTGGTTTTGATTTGCATTTCTCTAATAATCAGTGAGGTTGAGCTTTTTTTTTTTTCATGTGTTTGTTGGCTGCACGTATGTCTTCTTTTGAGAAGTTTCTGTTCATGTCCTTGGCATTCTTTTGAATGGCATTGTTTTTTTCTTGAAAATTTGTTTAAGTTCCTTATAGATGCTAGATATTAGACTTTTGTCAGATGCATAGATTGCAAAATTTTTCTCCCATTCTGCAAGTTGTCTGTTTACTCTGATGATAGTTTCTGTTGCCGTGCAGGAGCTCTTTAGTTTAATTAGATCCCGTTTGTCAATTTTTGCTTCTGTCGTGATTGCTTTTGGCACGTTTGTCATGAAATCTCTGCCTGTGTCTATATCCTGAATCGTGTTGCCTAGGTTTTCTTCTAGGATTTTTATAGTTTTGGGTTTTACATTTAAGTCTTCAGTCCATCTTGTGTTGATTTTTGTATATGGTGTAAGGAACAGGTCCAGTTCAGTTTTCTGCATATGGCTAGCCAGTTCCCGTAGCACTATTTATTAAATAGGAAATTATTTACCCATTGCTTGTTTTTGTCAAGTTTGTCAAAGATCGGATGGTTGTAGGAGTGTGGCCTTGCTTCTGGGTTCTCTGTTCTGTTACATTGGTCTATGTGACTGTTCTTGTACCAGTACCATGCTATTTTGGTTACTGTCACCCTGTAGTATAGTGTGAGTTGGGTAGCGTGATGCATCCAACTTTGTTCTTTTTGCTTAGGATTGCCTTGGCTATTTGTGCTCTTTTTTGGTTCCATATAAATAGTTTAAAATGGTTTTAAATAATGTTGAAATAGTTTTAAAATAGTTTTTTCTACTTCTGAGAAGAATATCATTAGTAGTTTGATAGGAATAGCATTGAATCTATAAATTGCTTTGGGCGGTATGGCCATGATACTGTATGGCCAGTAGTATGGCCATACTATGTACAAAGTATGGCCAAGAGTCATAATACTGACTCTTCCTATCCATGAGCATGGAATGTTTTTCCGTTTGTTTGTATCGTCTCTGATTTCTTTGAGCAGTTTTTGTAGTTTTTGTTGTAGAGATCTTTCACCTCTCTGGTTAGCTGTATTCCTAGGTATTTGATTCTTTTTGTGGATATTGTGAATGGGATTGCATCTTGGCTTGGCTGTTTTTTGTGTATAGGAATGCTAGTGATTTTTGTATGTTGGTTTTGTATCCTGAGGCTTTGCTGAAGTTGTTTTATTAGGTTAAGGAGGTTTGGGGCTGAGACTGTGAGGTTTTCTAGATATAGAATCATGTTGTCTGCAAACAGGGATAAAACTGACTTTTTCTCTTCCTATTTGGATGCCCTTTATTTCTTTCTCTTGGCTGATTCCCCTGGCCAGGACTTCCAATACTATGTTGAATAGGAGTAATGTGAGATGGCATTCTTGTCTTGTTTCCGATTTTAAGCTCAATGCATCCAGCTTTTGCCCATTCATTATAATGTTGGCTATGAGTTTGTCATAGATGGCTCTGATTATTTTGAGGTATGTTTCTTTAATACCTAGTTTATTGAGAGTTTTTAACATGAAGGGATGTTAAATTTTATCAAAAGCCTTTTTTGCATTTATTGAGATAATCATGTGGTTTTGTGTTTAGTTCTATTTATGTCATGAATGACATTTATTGATTTGCATATGGTAAATCAACCTGGCATCCAGGGGATGAAGCCTGCTTGATTGTGGTGGATAAGCTTTTTGATGTGATCCTGGTTTCGGTTTACCAATATTTTGTTGTGGATTTTTGCATCGATGTTCATCAAGGATATTGGCCTGAAGTTTTCTTTTTTTGTTGTGTCTCTGCCATATTTTGGTATCAAGATGATACTGGCCTCATGCAATGAGTTAGGAAAGAGTCCCTCCTCAATTTTTTTTGAGTATGTTTAGTAGGAATGGTACCAGCTGTTCTTGTACATCTGGAAAAAAATAAGCTGTGAATCCTTCTGGTCCTGGGCTTGGTTTGTCTGGTTGGCTCTTTATTACCGATTTATTTCAGAGCTTGTTATTAGTCTGTTCAGGGATTCACTTTCTTCCTGGTTTAGTTTTGGTAGGTTGTATATGTCCAGGAATTTATTCATTTCTTCTATATTTTCTAGTTTTTGTGCATAGAAGTATTCATAATATTCTCTGATGGTTCTTTCTATTTCTGTGGAGTCAGTGATAATAACCCCTTTGTTGTTTCTAATTGTGTTTATTCGGGTCTTAGCTCTTTTCTTCTTTATTAGTCTAGCTAGTGGTCTATTAATTTTTTTCAAAAAACCAATGCTTGGATTCACTGATCTTTTGAATGTTTTTTTGTGTCTCAGTCTCCTTCATTTCAGCAGTGATACTGGTTATTTTTTGTCTTCTGCTAGCTTTGGGGTTGTTTTGCTTTTGCTTCTCTAGTTCTTTTAGTTGTAATGTTAGGTTGTAAAGTTGAGATCTTTCTAACTAACTTTTTAATGTGGCCTTTTAGTGCTATAAATTTCCTTCTTAACATGGCCTTAGCTGTGTCCCAGAGATTCTGGTATGTTGTATCTTTGTTCTCATTAGTTTCAAAGAACTTCTTGATTTCTGCCTTAATGTTATTATTTACCCAAAAGTCATTCATGAACAGGTTATTACGTTTCCATGTTACCATATGGCTTTTTGAGTGGTTTTCTTGGTCTTGATCCCTAATTTTATGCAGTAGTCCAAGAGAGTGGTTGTTTTTATTTCAGTTATTTTGCTTTTGCTGAGGAGTGTTCTATATCCAATTATGTGGTCAGTTTTGGAGTATGTGCCATGTGGTGATGAGAAGAATGTATGTTCTGTTGTTTTGGGTGGAGAGTTCTATAGATGTCTATCAGGTCCATTTGATCCAGTGCTGAATTCATGTCCTGAATGTCTTTGTTAATTTTCTGCCTTGATCGGTCTAGTACTGTCAGTGAGTTGTTGAAGTCTTCCATTACTAATATGTGGGAGTCTAAGTCTCTTTGAAGGCCTCTAAGAACTTGCTTTGTGAATCTGGGTGCCCCTGTGTTGGGTGCATATGTATTTAGGATAGCGAGGTCTTCTTGTTGAAATGAACCTATTACTGTTAGGTAATGTACTTCTTTGTCTTCTTTGATCTTTGTTGTTTTAAAATCTGTTTTGTCTGAAATTAGGATTGCAACTCCTGCTTTTTTCTGTTTTCCATTTGCTTGGTAGATTTTTCTCCATCCCTTTATTTTGAACCTGTGGCTGTCATGAGTCTCTTGAAGACAACATACCATTTGGTCTTGGTTCTTGATCCAGCTTGCCACTCCGTGCCTTTTAATTGGGGCGTTTTGTCTGTTTACATTCAAGGTTAGTATTTACATTCAAGGTTAGTATCAGAGTTAGGATTTAATCCTGTCATCATGGTGTTAGTTGGCCTAATATTATGCAGACTTGTTTGTGTGGTTTCTTTACAGTGTCACTGGTCTATGTACGTAAGTGTGTTTTTGTAGTGGCTGTTAACGGTCTTTCCTTTCCATATTTAGTACTTGCTTCAGGACTGCTTATAAGGCAGGGCTGGTGGTAATGAATTCCCTCAGTATTTGCTTGTCTGAAAAGGATCTTATTTCTCCTTCGCTTATGAAAACTAGTTTGGCTGGATATGAAATTCTGGGTTGGAATTTCTTTCCTTTAAGAACGTTGAATATCAGCTCCCAGTCTCTTCTGGCTTATAGGGTTTCTGCTGAGAGGTCCACTCTTAGTTTGATGGGCTTCCCTTTGTTGGTGACCTGACTTTTCTCTCTAGCTGCCTTTAACATTTTTTCTTTCATTTCAACCTTGGAGAATCTGATTATTATGTGTCTTGGGATGATCTTCTCATGAAGTATCTTACTGGGGTTCTCTGCATTTCCTGAATTTGAATGTTGGCCTCTCTAGCTAGTTTGGCAAAGTTCTCATGGGTGATATCCTGAAGTATGTTTTCCGAGTTGTTTCCATTCTCCCCATCTCTTTCAGGTACGCCAGTTAGTTGTAGATTTGGTCTCTTTACATAACCTCATATTTCTCAGAGGTTTTATATGTTCGTTTTCATTCTTTTTTCTCTATTCTTGCCTGACTGTCTTATTTCAGCAAGCCAGTCTTCAAGCTCTGAAATTCTTTCCTCATTTTGGTCTATTGTGCTATTAATACTTGTGATTACATTGTGAAATTCTTGTAGTATTTTGTCTGTCAGTTCCTGTATCATTTTGTTGTGATTCTTAGCTTATTTGGATTGGATTTCAATGTAGTTGTGCACACAGTGATCTTTGCTCCTATCTATATTCTGAATTCTATTTCTGTCATTTCAGCCGTCTCAGCCTGGTTCAGAATCCTTGCTGGAGAGATAGTTCAGTTGTTTGGAGGAAAGAAGGCACTCTGACTTTTAGAGTTGTCAAGAGTTCTTGCACTGGTTCTTTCTCATTTTTGTGGGCTGATGTTCCTTCAGTCTTTGGAGTTGCTGTCCTTGGGATTTCTTTTTTCTTTTATCCAATTTGATGACTTGAGGATTTGATTTTGGTATAATGTGGGTTCAATCAACTAGCTTCATTTCTGGAAGATTTTAGGGGACTAAGGCTCAGCTCCTGACTCCTGGACTGCATGCTCTAACTCTGGGGAACTTGTATCACAACCCAACTTTGTTTTCTGGCTCCTTGAGATTAGGAACCCATTGTGCTGGGGTGGGGGCTGAGATGTCCCCAGATTTCTGTTAGTTACACTTGGATGGGTAGTACCAGCCAAAGCATTTTGTAGGGGGATCCATCCTTGTTCACATGTGCTGACAGCAACAGTAGCAGCAATGCGGTGGGCTGGAGGGGTGGAGGGGTGAAGGGGTGAAGGGGTGAAGGAGTACATGCTCACTGGCTGCAGTGCTAGCAGGTACTAGGTTGCCTGTCTCTGTGCAGGCATTCCCAGCAGCAGTGGAGGAAGCACAGCTCAGGGGCATGAGGGCTCACACTGGCGAGTGTGTTTGTGGTCACGCTGTTGGTGGTATCAGCATGGAGTTAGGACGCTGGCAAGCACAGGTTTGTGTGCACCCTCTGTGCATGTTCATGCAGCCAGGGGTTGGCTGCTCAGGGTAGGGGAGAGTCCATTATTCTCCATCTCTGTTTTCACTCTGGCAGCAGTGTTGGCACTGGGATGGGGTACTGGTGGGGGTGGGGCTGGTAGGCTCTGTGCCCACCAAGGCACTGACTGCAATGGTGGTACAGTGGGGGTGAGGAGGTGGTGTGTGCTCTTACCGACAACAGTGTCAGGACAGGTTACAGGTAAACACTGATTGGGCAGGGAAGGCAAAATCCACTCATGCAGACACACACCAGCAGAGTGATGTAGGTGGTTGCCTTAGGCCTGGGGGAAGCTGCAGTGAGGGGAGGGAATGGGCAGGCTGGTGCATGGCCACAGGGGCTGCCCTGCTGGAGCTCTTCACTGGTCAGGCATGGTCTGCCACTGCAGGAGCTATATGATACAGGACCCCAGGGTTCCCGAGGCTGCACTGCAAGCAGACCCAGCCAGGCTGGGGGCCTGGGAGAGGCCAGCTGACTTAGGGGTACTCGGGTCAGACCAGCCCCATCTGGTGGGCAAGATTGCCCCTACAGTGTTCATGTCAAACAGTTTTCCTACAGCTAAAGTCTTCTGTGGAAGCAAGTCAATCCTAGGGGTATGGGCATCCCTGCTGGTGCTCTACTACAGATGCTCCCACACCAAACTCTCTATTGGCTGGCATGCTGCCCCTACTACTTTTCTAAGCAGCTCTGCCTGCCAATTAAGTGTCCATGGTGGTTGAAGGGTCTCCTCCTGCTGGGATTCCAAAGGCCCATGGCAAGAATGGGTTGTTTCTTGCCATTTCACTTCACCTGCTCCCCAGGAGTCACTGGGGGCTGGAAATGAGTCCAGTATGCTGTAATCCTGCACAGGTTCCCAACTTCCTCCCCCTTCAGCCCAGCTTCTGTGTCTTTCTTCCATCTACTTGCAGTGTCTTCCCTCTGAAGATCTGCTAGGAGCGTGCCAGTCATCCTGGTTCTTTGGTGGCAGCTGTTCCACCCGGCTGCATCTAGTCAGTTGTCTTGCCCAAAGCTCCCCCAACACTGCAATGCCTAGTCGGGAAGATCGCTTGAGCCTAGGAGTTTATGACCAGCTGGGCAACAAAGTGAGACCACCCCTGGCCCCAGCTCTACAAAATAAATGTATGAAAACCAGCCAGGCATGGTGGCTTGTGCCTGTAGTCCCAGTACTTGGGAGGCTGAGGCAGGAGGATTGCTTGAGCCTGGGAGGTTGAGGCTGGAGTGAGCCACGATTATGTCACTGCACTCCAACCTGGGTGACAGAAGGACACCCTGTCTCTGAAAAGGAAAAAAAAAAAGACTTTATGGGAGACAAAGTTTTCTCTTGAGAATTTGGCAGACTGCGTCAGAGAGGAAAAACTAGATTTAGTCAGCATAGCCACAGAAGACAACCAGGACCCATTGAGTAGTTGTTATAAGTGAGTCTTGGGCCCAGCTTAAAAAGTTGTTGCCAGTTAGAGCCTAGGCAGGAAGATCGCTTGAGCCCAGGAGTTCATGACCAGCTGGGCAACAAAGTGAGAACTCCCACCCTCCCTGCCCCAGCTCTACAAAATAAAAGTATAAAAACCAGCAAGGCAGGGTGGCTTGTGCCTGTAGTCCCAGTACATGGGAGGCTGAGGCAGGAGGATTGCTCCAGAAATTGAATGATATTCTTTATAATGTAATGCATTTTGTACTGCCAGAGGCTCCATGACCATCTGCTGAGAAAAGAGGTATAGGGACAATTTTTCCAATTGGGAATTTGTGTTGTATGATCCCAGACAGGGCCTTCAAAACTCTAGGCTTTTGTGCTTGCGTTTTCCATCTTGGTGAATATTTGAGTCTTGATATTCTCCAAATCATAGCATAAGGCACACCTAAGAATAAGAGGCCTACGAGATTGTGCCATTGCACTCCAGCCTGGGCAAGAAGAGCGAAACTCCGTCTCAAAAAAATAAAGAGTAAGCCTATATAAGGTAGTTAATTATCAGTTTCAACTTCCTAAAGAACAATATTCTTTGCTTAGGATGATTATAACAGCAGTTAAAGGACAAGTTGCAGTTTTAGATTCCCGACATTATGCCTGAAGTGTTTTTCAGTTAGGTTGACGTTGTTTTCAAAGTGTGAGGATATTTTTCATAATGGACTGTCCAAGTGTTGATGTTTGATGCAAATTTTAGGTCACCTTTGTCTCTTTTTCTTCATTGGAATATACTTTTGTTTCTGGTTAAGGTAAAGTTAACAATTGAAGAGCACTTTTTGATATAAAATTTGGGAGGTCTTCATCTCAATCAACTAAAGACACTGTGCCTCTTTGTTTTATTAGGTCCTTTAAAAGAGAAAATGAATTAGATTATTTTGAGTGCATCTCTCCCTCTCCCTTGGGATCTTAATTATTAATAACCAGCCACTTATTACTTTAAAGGGGTAATGGAATATGTTGGAGGTCAGAAAGACTGGATGGGGCTTGTTTTGTAGCATATATGCACTCTTTCTGCATTATAAATAATGAATTCTAAAAGTTTCAAAACATTGCATCTCCAATATAATGTTCCTTTAAAGGGAATCCTAAATGAGGAGACATAAACATGTAGCAGATGAATATTTATTGAAGTCCCCTCATACTACAGTAAGACGAAATCACCTGTAGTCAAAATCCCATATTCCCATTCCGTTCATTATATTGTATCTACACTATCACTTGTTAGATCTAGCAGAATTTTTTTTTTTTTTTTTTTAAATTTCAGACACGGATCACTTTTTCTTTACTTGAGAACTGGAAAGCTATATGTCTTTAAACCTTAGAATCCCACTCAGATTAGTGAAAAGCACAGGGAAGGAAGACCAATTTAGGGAGCATCAGATTCACAATACCATCACTTTTCTTCTCTGGAACAAGTGTCACAGTTAAGACTATCAAGTGGAACTGTCTGCATGCTCTGGGCTCACACTGAAGTTTGTGTGATGTGAATCTACTGGATTCTGCACCTTTTAAGGTTCTTTATCTCACTTTGCTTACTGCTATATGTATGTGTACACATCTATATGCATGTGTGTACTTATATTTTCAAATACTGACATTCAAGATTTTGTCTAATTAATAAAGTATAAATTGATCAGTTAATTGAATGATAAAGTATTATGCATTTGCCTGTTTTGTCTTTTCCCTAAGGGTCATAGAGCTGTAAATGACCCCGGAAATCATTTACTTCAATCTCTTTATTTTATGGAAGATAGAAGTGTGAACCAGACAAGCTAAGTAATTTGTCCCAGGTCACAGTGCTAGTTTTTGCTTGAACTGAATCTAGATTTTGTGCCTCCTGGTTCCTGGCCCAATGCCCTTTTTACTGTACTAAACTGTCTTATCACTCATGAAGTGATAGGTCTTTCTTCTATTTGGATATTTGTACGTATTGATTAACATTAAAAACAAACAAAACTTTTAAAACAAACAAATAAAAAGCTAAATTCATTGAGAGGCCAAATGAAGTACAGGACTTTTGGGTAAATTGCTACCACTGTTTATAAGATCTTCCAAAAGTTTCATTTAGAGTTTAGTAGTTGGTAACTTGATGGGATATAAGCAAGTGGCAAATTTTCCTTATTGAGGTTGATAGCAGAGTTTCATTTTTTCTAGGAACAGAATATTTTCAGTCTGTTCACATGTGTTCAGAATGATCATTTAAAATAAGCAAATTTAGATTTCTAAGATAGCCAAATAGGAACAGCTCTGGTCTGCAGTTCCGAGTGTGACTGACGCAGAAGAAAGGTGATTTCTGCATTTCCAGCTGAGGCACCTGGTTCATCTCATTGGGACTGGTTGGACAGTGGATGCAGCCCACGAAGGGCGAGCTGAAGCAGAACAGGGTATCGCCTCACCCGGGAACCACAAGGGGTCAGGGAAATTCCGTTTCCTAGCCAAGGGAAGCCGTGACAGACTGTGCCTGGAAAAATGGGACACTGCTGCCCTAATACTGCGCTTTTCCCAAGGTCTTAGCAACTGGTAGACATGGAGATTCTGTCCCCTGTCTGGCTTGGTGGGTCCCACGCCCACGGAGCCTTGCTCACTGCTAGTGCAGCAGTCTGAGATCGAACTGCAAGGCAGCAGCATGGCTAGGGGAGGGGCATCCACCATTGCTGAGGCTTGAGTAGGTAAACAGAGCTGCCAGGGAGCTTGAACTGGGCAGAGCCCACCACAGCTCAGCAAGGCCTACTGCTTCTATAGACTCCACCTCTGTGGGCAGGGCATAGCTGAACAAAAGGCAGCAGAAAACTTCTGCATACTTAAACGTCCTTGTGTGAGAGCTCTGAAGAGAACAGTGGTTCTCCCAGCATGGCGTTTGAGCTCTGAGAACGGACAGACTGCCTCCTCAAGTTGTTTCCTAACCCCTGTGTAGCCTAACTGGGAGACATCTCCCAGTAGGGGCCAACAGACACCACATATAGGTGGGTGCTCCTCTGGGACGAAGCTTCCAGAGGAAGGATCAGGCTGCAATATTTGCTGTTCTGCAGCCTCCGCTGGTGATACTCAGGCAAACAGGGTCTGGAGTGGACCTCTAGCACACTCCAACAGACGTGCAGCTGAGGGACCTGACTGTTAGAAGGAAAACTAACAAACAGAAAGGAATAGCATCAACATCAACAAAACGGACATCCACACCAAAACCCCATCTATAGGTCACCAACATCAAAGACCTAAGGTAGATAAAACCACAAAGATGGGGAGAAACCAGAGCGGAAAAGCTGAAAATTCTAAAAACCAGAGTGCCTCTTCTCCTCCAAAGATTGCAGGTCCTCACCAGCAATGAAACAAAGCTTAATGGAGAATGACTTTGATGAGTTGACAGAAGTAGGCTTCAGAAGGTTGGTAATAACAAACATCTCTGAGCTAAAGGAGCATGTTTGAACCCATTGCAAGGAAGCTAAAAACCTTGAAAAAAGAAGGTTAGATGAATGACTAACTAGAATACACAATGTAGAGAAGACCTTAAATGACCTGATGGAGCTGAAAACCATGGCACGAGAAATTCGTGACGCATGCACAAGCTTCAGTAGCTAATGCGATCAAGTGGAAGAAAGGGTATCAGTGATTGAAGATCACATTAATGAAATAAAGCGAGAAGACAAGGTTAGAGAAAAAAGAGTAAAAAGAGATGAACAAAGCTTCCGAGAAATATGGGACTATGTGAAAAGACCACATCTACATTTGGTTGGTGTACCTGAAAGTGATGGGGAGAATGGAACCTAGTTGGAAAACTGTCTTCAGGATATTATCCAGGAGAACTTCCCCAACCTAGTAAGGCAGGCCAGCATTCAAATTCAGGAAATACAGAGACCACCACAAAGATACTCCTTGAGAAGAGCAACCCCAAGACACATAATTGTCAGATTCACCAAGGTTGAAATGAAGGAAAAAA
>NW_012099932.1:510967-511862 GCF_000951045.1 Mandrillus leucophaeus
CAGGCTCTGAAATTGAGGCAATCATTAATAACCTACCTACCAAAAAAGTCCTGGACCTGATGGATTCACAGTCAAATTCTACCAGAGGTACAAAGAGGAGCTGGTACCATCCCTTCTGAAACAATTACAATCAATGGAAAAAGGGGGAATCCTCCCTAACTCATTTTATGAGGCCAACGTCATCCTGATACCAAAGCCTGGCACAGACAAAACAACAACAACAACAACAAAAAAGGAATTTTAGACCAATATCCCTAATGAACATTGATGCAAAAATCCTAAGTAAAATACTGGCATACTGAATCCAGCAGCACATCAAAAAGCTTATCCACCATAATCAAGTCGGCTTCATCCCTGGGATGCAAGGCTGGTTTAACATACATAAATAAATAAATGTAATCCCTCACATAAACAGAACCAAAGACAAACACTACATGATTATCTCAATAGATGCAGGAAAGGCCTTCAATGAAATTCAACAGCCCTTCATGCAAAAAATTCTCCGTAAACCAGGCATTGATGGAACATGTCTCAAAATAATAAGCGCTATTTATGACAAACCCACAGCCAGTATCATACTGAATAGGCAAAAACTGGAAGCGTTCCCTTTGAAAACCAGCGGAAGACAAGGATACCCTCTCTTACCACCCCTATTCAACATACTGTTGGAAGTTCTGGGCCAGGGCAATCAGGCAAGATAAAGAAATAAAGGATATTCAGTAAGGAAAAGACGAAGTCAAATTGTCCCTGTTTGCAGATGACATGATTGTATATTTAGAAAACCCCATCGTCTGAGCCCCAAATCTTCTTAAGCTGATAAGCAACTTCAGCAAAGTCTCAGGATACAAAATCAATGTGCAAAAATCACAAGCATTCCTATACACCAATAACAGAC
>NW_012099932.1:512627-513534 GCF_000951045.1 Mandrillus leucophaeus
AGACCCATCAGTGTGCTGTATTCAGGAGACCCATCTCATGTGAGGAGAAACACATAGGCTCAAAATAAAGGGATGGAGGAAGATCTACCAAGCAAATGGAAAAAAAAAAAAAAAAAAGCAGGGGTTGCAATCCTAGTCTCTGATAAAACAGACTTTAAACCAACAAAGATGAAAAGAGACAAAGCCATTGCATGATGGTAAAGGGATCAATTCAACAAGAAGAGCTAACAATCCTAAATTGTATGCACCCTATACAGGAGCACCCAGATTCGTAAAGCAAGTCCTTAGAGACCTACAGAGACTTAGACTCCCGCACAATAATAATGGGAGACTTTAACATCCCACTGTCAACATTAGACAGATCAACGAGACAGAAGGTTAACAACGATATCCAGGACTTGACCTCAGCTCTGCACCAAGCAGAGCTAATAGATATGTTCAGAACTCTCCACCCCAAATCAATAGAATGTACATTCTTCTCAGCACCACATCACACTTATTCCAAAATTGACCACATAGTTGGAAGTAAAGCATTCTTCAACAAATATAAAAGAACAGAAATCACAACAAACTGTCTCTCAGACCACAGTGCAATCAAATTAGAACTCAGGATTAAGACACTCACTCAAAACTGCACAACTACATGGAAACTGAAAAACCTGCTCATGAATGACTACTGGGTAAATAACGAAATGAAGGCAGAAATAAAGATGTTATTTGAAACCAATGAGAACAAAGATACAAATGTACCAGAATCTCTGGGACACATTTAAAGCAGTGTGTAGAGGGAAATTTATAGCACTTAATGCCCAAAAGAGAAAGCAGGAAAGGTCTAAAATGGACACCCTAACATCACAATTTAAAGAACTAGAGAAGCAAGAGCAAACAAATTCAAAAGCTAGCAGAA
>NW_012099932.1:514634-529271 GCF_000951045.1 Mandrillus leucophaeus
CTTAAGCTGATAAGCAACTTCAGCAAAGTCTCAGGATACAAAATCAATGTGCAAAAATCACAAGCATTCCTATACACCAATAACAGACAAACAGAGAGCCAAATCATGAGTGAACTCCCATTCACAATTGCTGCAAAGAGAGTAAAATACCTAGGAATACAACTTACAAGGGTTGTGAAGGACCTCTTTAAGGAGAAGTACAAACCACTGCTCAACAAAATAAAAGAGGACACAAACAAATGGAGGAACATTCCATGATCATGGATAGGAATAATCAATATTGTGAAAACGGCCATACTGCCCAAAGTAATTTATAGATTCAATGCCATCCCCATCAAGTTAACAATGACTTTCTTCACAGAATTGGAAAAAACTAAAGTTCATATGGAACCAAAAAGCCTGCATTACCAACACAATCCTAAGCAAAAAGAACAAAGCTGGTGGCATCATGCTACCTGACTTCAAACTGTACTACAAGGCTGCAGTAACCAAAAGAGCATGGTACTGGTACCAAAACAGATACATAGACCAATGGAACAGAACAGAGGCCTCAGAAATAACACATCTATAACCATCTGATCTTTGACAAACCTGACAAGAACAAGAAATGGGGAAAGGATTTCCTATTTAATAAGTGGTGCTGGGAAAACTGACTAGCCATATGTAGAAAGCTGAAACTGGATTCTTTCCTTTCACCTTGTACAAAAATTAATTCAAGATGAATTAAAGACTTAAATGTTAGACTTAAAACCATAGAAGAAAACCTAGGCAATACCATTCAGGACATAGGCATGGGCAAGGACTTCATGACTAAAACACTGAAAGCAACGGCAACAAAAGCCAAAATAGGCAAATGGGATCTAATTAAACTAAAGAGCTTCTGCACAGCAAAAGAAACTACCATCAGAGTGAACAGGCCACCTACAGAATGGGAGAAAATCTACCCATCTGACGAAGGGCTAATATCCAGAATCTACAAATAACTCAAACAGATTTACAAGATAAAAACAACCCAATCAAAAGGGCAAAGGATATGAACACAGACACTTCTCAAAAGAAGACATTTATGCAGCCAACAGACACATGAAAAAATGCTCATCTTCACTGGTCATCAGAGAAATGCAAATCAAAACAACAATGAGATACCATCTCACACCAGTTAGAGTGGCGATCATTAAAAAGTCAGGAAACAACAGATGCTGGAGAGGATGTGGAGAAACAGGAACACTTTTACACTGTTGGTGGAAGTTTAAACTAGTTTAACCATTGTAGTAGACAGTGTGGTGATTCCTCAAGGGCCTAGAACTAGAAATAACATTTGACCCAGCAGTTCCATTACTGAGTATGTACCTAAAGGATTGTACATCATGCTGCTATAAAGACACATGCTCACGTATGTTTATTGCGGCACTATTCATAATAGCAAAGACTTGGAACCAACCCAAATGTCCATCAGTGACAGACTGAATTAAGAAAATGTGGCACATATACACCGTGGAATACTATGCAGACATAAAAAAGATGAGTTCATGTCTTTTCAGGGACATGGATGAAGTTGGAAACCATCATTCTCAGCAAACTCACAAGGACAGAAAACCAAACTCTGCATGTTCTCACTCATAGGTGGGAACTGAACAATGAGAACACTTGGACACAGCGCGGGGAACATCGCACACTGGGGCCTGTTGTGGGGTGCGGGACTGGGGGAGGGATAGCATTAGGAAAATACCTAATGTAAATAAGTTGGTGGGTAAACTGCCTAAACTCCTTTTGCAGCTTCCTTTTGCCTTCAGGATAAAATCTGAGCTTCTTAATATGGTATATTGGTCTGTTCTCCCATCGATATAAAGAAATACTTGAGGCTGCATAGTCTATAAAGAAAAGAGGTTTAATTGGCTCATGTTTCTGCAGGCTATACAGGAAGCATGATGCTGGCATCTGCTTGGCTTGTGGGGATGCCTCAGGAAAGTTACAGTCTTGGTGGAAGGCAAAGGGGGAGTGAGGCATCTCACATGGCAGGAGCAGGAACAAGTGAAGAGAGAGGGAGGTGCCACACACTTTTAAATCTTATGAGAACTCACTATCATGAGGACAGTACCAAAGGGACTGGTGCTGAACCATTCATAAGCAGCCATCTCTGTGATCTAGTCACCTCCCACCAAGTCCCACCTCCAACATTGGGAATTAAAATTTGACATGAGATTTGGGTGGGGACACAGATCCAAACCATATCCCATGGCTTCTACGGCCTTGATATCTGGGGCCTGTTCATATCATTTCCCCACCATGCCTTTGGTTTCTCACAATTCCTGTAGGTAAGAAGTCTGGCACAGTGTGGCTGGATTTTCTTCTCAGGGTTTCACCAGGCTAAAATCAGAGTATTGCCTTGGTATGTGACTCTCAGTCTGAGCTCAGGGTCCTCTTTCAAGCTCAATGGTTGTTGGCAGGATTCAGATCCCTGTTTCCTTGACATGTGGTCCCCTTCATCTTTAAGCCAATACTGACATGTTAAACACTTCTCATGTCTCAAATTTCTCTGACTTCCTCTTCCATCACATTTCTGTGACTTTCTTGTCGGCACTGTAGCTCATGCAACTGCTTCAACCCCACCTGCAATCTAAGATAATCTGTCTATTTTAAGGTCAGCTGACTAGTAACCATAATTACACCTGCCAAGCTCCTTTGACCATATAGGGTATTCATGGACATCACACTAGGGTGCAGAGGTCACAAGAGTAAAAATTCGGCTTACCACACTGCAGTACCCTCTGACTGAAATACTCTTTCTTGCCCTCACCTCCTGCTCCTGCAACTGCTAACTTTTACTTTATCTGTTAGGTCTCTGCTTTTCTCCCTCATTGTCAAGTTTGGGTTAGGACCTTCTCCTCAGTACTTACATATTACTCTGTATTTCCCCATTTGTAGCACTTGTCACTCTCTGTGCTGATCTGTATCCTTTCTGGGGACTGCCCAGTCTTTGAGAAGCTGTGTTTATCTCAGCTCATTTGTGTTTTCTCTGCTTAACTGAATGTCTGCAATAAATACAGTTGATGTCCAATAAAAAAAAATTGAATCAATGAATTCTTTGTGTTTATGAAAGATGGAAGCATGATCGCTAATATAAAATTCTAAGACTGTTACCCAGAGGAAGAACTGAGAAGCCAGTTTTCACTCAGTGTATGCAGATTATTATTATTTTTTTAAATGAACTGGCCTGCTTTTATAAGGTGGTGTACTCCTCATTACTGGATTTTTTTAGGTGTAAGCCCAGGGACTGGGTGTCAGGGATATTATTTGGAGGGCAAAGTGCACAAGCTCTGTTTTGTGACTCATTCTTCATTAAGGGTTGCTACTAGAACAATGGAGATGAGCTCACTTGCTTTACCATACCTGTGGCTCCCAGGAGGGACTCACATCGTGTCATTACCAGCAGTGCCCCTGTCTTTCGCTATGGAATTACCCTAAGAAAGTTGGTAATGGCCCAGAACCATTGTGTAATTAGCCAGCATGGCATGTGTGTGTGCATACACAGGTACACACATACGCACGCACACACAGCTATTACAGAGGTTACTAATGACAGCTATGTAGGGGACAAAGTTTTTAATGGACCAAATGTCTTTGTTCATGTAGACCATGCTTTTTGAGGTAATTGACTTCTAGTACCTTGTACTGGTTGCTGAGTCATAATTGAGTGGCAAGATTGGTATAGTAGAATTACAAGTCATTAACTGTGTAGAAACAACATTAGAAATAAAAATACTATTAAGATAGATCAGTAAGAGAAGGATTATAATTCAGTATTTAAGAATAGTCTTTTTGGGTTCAAACCCCCAGGTCTACTACTTACAAACTGTGTGGCCTTGGACAAGGTTTTTAAGTTTCTGTACCTCAGTTTCTCAAACTATAAAATGGAGATGGTAATAACAGAACCTAACTTACAGAGTGATTGTGAGGACTAAATAGGCAAGATAGGAAGACATATAGTGCTTAGGATATGATAAGCATTGTATAAGGGTTAGCTGCTGTTACTATTATCATTATTCATTCCACAGGCACATTAAGGATAGTTCAAGACCTTCAACCATGTGCAGAGTGTATGGCATATCCTAGGAATACAATAAATATTTTGGGGTAAATAAATAATGTGCTAATTTGTAATTTTGATTTATATTTGCTCTTTCAGATAAATACAGGAAATTGACCCAATAACTTTATAAGCATAATATGAAGAAGTTATTGTAGTCTTGTCTTGTACAGAGCTTGCTAGGGCAATCTGGAAAAATATCTCCTGCTAGGACTTACCTTCTCTGTTCTTTGTTAAAGCAAATGGATATTTTGAAAAGCCATTTGGTTTTTTTTTTTAAAGCAAGTTATAATCACATGAAATTAGTACTTTGCTTATAGGTGTGTATCATTTTCATCATGATAAAGTGAAATGTTCTTGCCACAAAAGTGTTCTCTTCTGAATTCAGGTGAGATGTTAACACTTTCCTTGTCTTTGTGAATAGGTTCATCCTAAGTTCCACTATAAACAGGCTCATGACTCGGGCACAGACACTTCTTGCGTGACTTTTTCCTATGATGGTAATGTCCTTGCCTCTCGTGGAGGTAGGTTAAAAACTTTCTTTTTGATGTATTTCTCCATATAAAACAATCATCTTTAACAAATATGACAATAATACCCTAGTGTTTAGTAAAGCTTGCTGTGATTTTTGTTAATGCACCTTTGCCAGTCTGATTTCTTCATTAAAATACATTTCCAACTTTGCAACATTGTTTGTATTAAAAATTACCAAGTAAAATGTTTAAATATTTACTTATTTTTTGCCTAAGTTTTTCATTTAGATTCAAATTCCATAAGAGTTTGAAGCCTCCACAAAAATGATCTTTGCTTCTACCTTGGCAAGTTTATAGATGATCACCTAGATTCTTTCTATACCATTTTATAATTCTGTATCTGTTACTTCAAAGTCTTCTATTTGTTGCTTGACCATTGCTTTTTTTTTTTTCCTTCCCCAGTTCAAATACTAACCCAATTTAGTTTTTTTTAAAAAGTCTATATCTAGATGAGATTTTCAAAAATGGTTCTATATGGTCATATTGTAAGTTTACTTATCCATACGCATATGCTTGGGTACAGCTTCCTAATTTTTTGCTAAATCTTTATCACATAGATAGGTTGTGTATTGATAGAAGGAGATGGAGAATAGTGAAGGCAACATTATGGGAGAGTATGGGACATAGCTGAAAATTTTCCTATAGACCCATTTGTGGGGAGAGAAAAATAGCATGGTAAGTAGGCTGGAGCCATGTTACAGAGGGTCTTAAATATCACATAAAGAAAAGAAATACTAATAGCATGGTAAGTAGGTGGCAACTATGCTACAGAGGCCCTTATATAGCCTTTATTCTGTAGGCCAAGGGAGGAGCTACATTTTAGGCAGGTGAATCTAACAGTGCTATATTTAGCTATTTATTCAGTCACTCGACTACTGTATATTGAACATCTACTATGAGCTAACATTATGCTAGGTGCTGGGTATAAACTGTAAACATCATAGACAGAATCCTTTTCCTGAAAGACTCTACAACCCAGTGTAAAGGATAGTGGAAGTGAAGAGAGAGGCAAGAGAAGTGGCACAGCTTTCCCCTCAATTTAACTAGTCCCTGTCCTTTTACCCTTGGGAACTCATTCAGATTCTCTTTAGGGAAACTTTACTATTATATCTAAACTACTCTCATTTGCATAACTTAAATCAAAGTACATATACATGTAATTCTCTGTGATACACATGGCAAATGTGGATATGTACAAAATATGTATTTTGGTCCATCAATTCTAACCTGCTACTTGAGTTCAGAGATGACTCCCAATTAAAATTCTGTATATTCTTTTTTTAAAACAATGGTTCTCATCCCAAGAGTGTATCTGAATCCCCTGGGAAAGTTTTCAAATGGTGAATGCGCCACTTAGGAATTCTTATATCCACTCTTGCATCTTTGGGATGGTATATCCAAGTCTCTGAGGTGGAGTTAGGGGAGAAGAGGGGAAAAAGGGAGACTGTAGCTTGAAAATTCTTCACAGGTGATAAAATAGGTGAGCCCATAATTACTCAACTGAGTAATTACCCAGTCGATAATTACTCCCTTAGTATAAAAGTAAGTCCTTTCCCTTCCATCTCTCACACACACACACACACACACACACACACGCTTTTGGATAACTTAATTGGTCAATACCACATGTATACTGTATTCCATCATTTTCCTTCCTGGATGTATACAGTATGGCAGATGGAAGTCTATTCAGCAGAGTCCTCAGGGTGTTACAAGGTGCTTCTGCTAGCTGCGTAACCTCTGGATTAGATGGAATTAATACAGGTTAATGTTTTCTTATTATTTGAAGATTGTGGGGATGTGTAACCTTTTTTTAAAGACTAAAAGCAAACCGGGTGCAGTGGCCCACACCTGTAATCCCAGCACTTTGGGAGGCCAAGGCAGGTGGATCACTTGAGGCCAGGAGTTTGAGACAAGCCTGGACAACACGATGAAACCGTGTCTCTACTAAAAATGCAAAAATTAGCTGGATGTAGTGGCGCATGTCTGTAGTCCCAGCTACTCGGGAGGCTGAGGCACGAGAATCACTTGAACCTGGAGGCTGAGGTTACAGTGAGCTGAGGTCATGCCACTGCACTCCAGCCTGAGTGACAGAGCAAGACTGCATCTCAAAAAAAAAAAAAAAAGACTAAAAGCAATAAAGTAACATTCCAAAGGTGAGCCTTACAAAGTTCTCCCAGTACAAGCAGGTCCTGCGTCCAGCCAGTTATGGATTAGTGCACCTGCCAAAAGTTGGGTTTCAGAGGAAGCTTCACTGTAAAAATGGGGATTTTTACTGAACTCTTTATTCTCCTCACTTGCACCTGATTCTCATTCCTTATTGGACCCAAGGGATTGAGGCAGGTCTCAGCTGTGGGCACTGGGGAGCAAGAACAGCAAAAACATTATTTATATGAGTTTGGCTTTTGTTCTGTTCAGGAATTAGCCTTATAGAAATATTAAAAAGGGATTTTTTAGAATTTATTTTTTAAATAAATATGGAATGCTTCACAAATTTACACATCATGCTTGTGCAGGAGCTATGCTAATCTTCTCTGTATCGTTCCAGTCTTAGTATATGTGCTGCCAAAACGAGCACAAAAAGTGATTCCTTAAAAATATTCATTATTCTTTAAATGGCTTGGTAAAGCTGTACTCCCCAGCAAAGTGAAGAATGATAGCTATAGGTAGAATTACACTGGAGGGAAGGGAATCACATGGCTCACCCTTATTAATGTTAATAGATAGCTTTACTCACCAGTGGGAAAAGGAATCTGTTGTGAATTGAACTATTTTCAGTCCTGATAGCTGTTAAATTAAAATCTTCTCAAGAAGTAATGTATGCTCAAATACACCACAGGGGAACTACCATCTGCTCTAATATCATACTTTAGAGTAGATTCTCCAGGGTTCCTTCTAGCTTGCATCTATCTGGAAAGTAATTTCTGGAAGCCCAATTCATTATCAAATAGCTTTCAACTGTTCTTGCGACTGCTGTTTTCAAGCTCTCTGAACAGTTAAAAAAGTAAAACATGCTTGTGTGTATCTAGCTTCTTTCTGCCTTTCTTTCTTCCCTCTTTCTCCCCTTCCCCTTCCCTTTCTTCCTTATAGTTGTACATTAAGTGTAGCAGACACTAAACCGGGAGCGAGTTCTTTTTGCACAATTCACTTTTCTGTCTTTTTTCCCCCTCATTCCTCTGTCAGGTGACGATTCATTAAAATTATGGGACATCCGACAATTTAACAAGCCACTTTTTTCAGCCTCGGGTCTTCCCACCATGTTCCCAATGTAAGTAGCATATTTTAAATATTTGATCGGCATAGAAGAATGGAAAAGAAGTACTTTTACCTTAATGTTAATTTATATCATATGTCTTTTAGATCTTCTGGAAAAGAGACTTGAGTGATCAAAATCTGTTTTTTGAAATATATATATATATATAAAAAACACATTCTTCAGACTTCACTTTTTTGAAGTTAAAATTATGTATTTGATTTATTCATGTGTTTGTGTGTATTGTATGCACGCATAAGTCTTGGGGTAGTAAAATATATTTTAAGAGATTCAGTTCTTTTAATATTGTATAAATGGCAAGGTAGGCCTTTTAAAATTTGTGGTTTTTAAAAATTTGAGCTCCAGTCAGCCGGGTGCCATGGCTCACGCCTGTAATCCCAGCACTTTGGGAGGCCAAGGCGGGCGAATCATGAGGTCAGGAGATCGAGACCATCCTGGCTAACAATGGTGATACCCCGTCTCTACTAAAAATACAAAAAATTAGCCAGGCCTGGTGGCAGGCACCTGTAGTCCCAGCTACTTGGGAGGCTGAGGCAGGAGAATGGCATGAACCCAGGAGGCGGAGCTTGCAGTGAGCCGAGATTGCACCACTGCTCTCCAGCCGGGGGACAGAGCGAGACTCCATCTCAAAAAAAAAAAGAAAAAGAAAAAAAACACTGAGCTCTAATACCATCAAAGTAGTGTTTAATATTTACTGAGCATTTATGGTACAGCTCATTTTCTCATTTTTTAAATCATTCAAATCAGTAATTCAGCGTGCTTCACTTGTTCAGACTGTCTTGCTGAACACTGTTATCTCCAATCTACTAAACTGGCACCTGAAACTTTTAAAGATTTTCTTGAAGCAGCTGAGGTAAAACTTGACCTTTGAGTCCTATAGTTGGTACCTAGGCAAATTGTTCTATTTTGGTAGAAATGAAATAATGATCAACAGAGAAGAGCATGAAGATAATGGAAGTATCAAGTGAAGGAAACTGTATGATAATGTGGTACTAACTCTAACATGGTCCGCTGCCCATGGCATTTTATGTTAAAACAAACAAACATGAGTTTATAACTGATGATAATTTTTTGAGCTATTATACCTGCTGCAAGTAATGCTAACTATATAACTTGTTTGGGTCATGTCGTAGATTAGTTGCAAACAGATGGCCAGACTGCTAACAACAAGAGCCTTGGAATCATAGCCATCAATTAGGTTCTAGCAGTGCAACCTGTGGCTCATTTCATGGTGCTCAACTTGACATAACTCAAATTATTTGGGGGTGATGGTAGTGGTGTTAGTAAAAATAGTTTTTAAAAAAATGGCCAAAGTAATCATTTTACTTAGACATTAGTCATATATCTGTCTGTAGACACTCTTAATGTCTATATTGATTTTTTTACACTCCCTTTACGTTAAAAAAACATTACAACGTAGAAGTTGAAAAGTACAGATTCCGGAGTCAGACTGCCTAAGTTTGAATCCCAGCTGCACTACTTACTTGTGTTGCCATGTGCAAGGTGTAATTAAATTATTTTCTTCAGTTTCCTCATCAGTAAAATATGGGTAATAACTATCACATAGGATTATTGTGATGATTAAACAAATTAATGCAAGTGCTTGACTCATAAGCCCTATATAGGAGTTAGCTCTTATTACAGCAATGTTTATATTTTATTTAATTCACTAATTATTGCTGGATTGTTGTGGAGGTCATAAGCTTATACTCATAAACTCTTTTTTTCTGTAGGACTGATTGCTGTTTCAGTCCAGATGATAAGCTCATAGTCACTGGTACATCTGTTCAAAGAGGATGTGGCAGCGGCAAACTTGTTTTCTTTGAGCGTAGGACTTTCCAAAGGGTGTATGAAATAGACATCACAGATGCGGTATGTATATTCTTTTCTCCTCAGCCTTGAGAATACATAAAGTTTTCCTCTTACCCATCTTTTGGTTTTGTTTGTTAAGTAGAACATAAGCCCTGGCCCTGAGAGCACGGTGATAACTGCTTTTCACTCTAGCATAGGAGTTATCAGTATGTTGTGGACTGCTGATCTACCCTATCCCTTTCCACAACCCAGTATTTCCTATGGGCCTGCACTTTAGTAGGAATTTCAGCTGGGCCTGAGATGTTTTCCCCACTCTACCAACCAAATTGAGGAGGGAAGAAGATGATCATCATGTAGGATACAGAAAGGAGCATCCCACAATGGGCATGTTTGTGAGGATCTAGGGATTGTCGACGGAAGTGAAAGGTTAAGAAGTGACGAAGTTTAACATTGTTCTTGAAACCATGAAAACTTTGACAGAACTCTGCTTGTGTGGGTTGTAGTCATTAAAGTCAGGCTCAGCTTGCACTGAACTTAATTGCTATTTAGTTATTTGGAAATTTAAAACATTTCAGATTTAACTTCTACACTGGAAAGAAAAAACATTACTTTTCTTCACAGATTTATATGAACACTAAAACACCAGCATTCACTTGTCCATTCATTCATTTGTTCATGTCCTGAGACTGAGACTGGAGCCACATGTTATACAATAAGAATGAAAATTCCCAGAGGAAAATTTGACTTCCTTTAAACTGTATATTATTATTTACGTGGTAAGGCAAATCATTGTAATTTTCTCAGTATGAAACAGGCCAATTAATGTCTGTGTACATTTTCTTTGGCTCATTGTCAAATCTTTTAATAATGTCCTGTATCTTAAACAGTGTTGTTATGTAGATTTTTCCAGTTGTTTCAGATCTTGGTAGACAGTTGAGACATATTATGCACTTAAGTGACTCAGACAATTGAACAACTGTTTTTAAATCACCAACAAAAAACTCCTGTCTCTAATGTTCTAGTATTATTATGAAGTCTTAATTTGCAGGTTCTGAATGTAAAACCACAGTATAGTTAGAGTATTATAGGAATAGAGAAATAACAATGAGATTAATTCTACATGAGTACTTATGTTTAATAGATTCTAATCTCATGACATAATTTGAAATGTGCCAGCATTCACGTTGCTTTTTCTGGGTGTATTAGGAGCCAACTAAAACACTAGAATCAAAGAAAACAATCGAATCTATCAACTTTCATCTCAGAAAGTAAAATTAATGTAATCGTTTGTTCCAGATATAAGCAGTGTTCTACTATGCCTCTAAATGACTGTACATTTCAGTATCACACTTGATGTATTTTTAAGTTGTAGCTTAAGTTGAACTGTAAATAAATTAAGGAATGTAGACAATATGATTGCACTTTTAAGGACATGCTGGGCTTCTGTAGTTTATAGGAAGAACATGCTGTTTGCTGGAAAAATCAGTGTCTCATAGTGTGATACATTTTTGTTCTCTGTGTTACTTTGGGGGTAGATCTTTTTCTCCATAGTACTTACCACTGCCCCTCATATATTGTATGTTTGTTTGGTTTTGTCTGTCTTCTTCTACCAGGATGTAAGTCACACAGGGCAGAAACTTTTTGTTCACTGCAGTATCCTTGGTGCTTTGAACAGTGCCTGGCACATAGATAGCTCTTAATATTCATTGAATGAGTGAGAGATATACTTGGGAAGTGCAAGTAAGGCATATTGTAGATCATAGGTGTGTCTTTGGAGAATGAGGCAGGAGAGAGAGATCTAGAGTCAGGTAAAACTGGTCTTGTATACAATAAGAAAATGACTATGTTGTGTCTTTTTTTTTTTTTTTTTTAAAGCAAAGGAAGACACATTCAGATCTAAGTTTTGAAATGATTAATTCTTGTTGAAATATAAAGTTTAGTTTTATAAGATTTGATGAGTCTGTGTAGATGAAGCCAGAAATTTATAATTTGGGAGACTGGGTGAATGTTCATTGACATAAAAATACATAGAGATAAAATAAAGCAGATTTTGGAAGAAAGTGAATTCTGTTCTTGATACGTTGAGCTTGAAATACCTATAGGACTTCTGTGTAGAGATACTCAGTATGCAGATGGTTTAATAAGTTTGGTGCATAAGAGAAAGAAGAGACAGGTTTGGTAAAAACATTTATAGTGCATAGTTGAAATGTTGATTGCTGATGAGTTTGGTTAAGGTAAGGGAATAAAGGATAGAAAAATGAGCCGTAAGAAACATCATCATTTAAGAGACGAGCAAATGAAAAGAAGCTAAGAAAGGAGAAGTTTCATTGAATAAATAGAACATACAATATTGAATCATCTTAGAAAAGTCAGAAGACAAATTATGAGATCTATTTTAATAGATGGATGAAGAGAGAACTTCAAATAGGAACAAAACCACACCCCTTGAGGAGTCCTATTAAATTGTTGATTTAGTGAGGGTGAGGGCTTATTGTTATTGTTAACATCAAATAGTATCATTTTTCTGTTTATATATTAGAATGCTATGTTAAATAAAGGGGCTTTTAACAGTGCCTTTGACCTGTTGTCCCAAGTTTTACGTCTTCTTGGAATGTAAAAAATAAATAAATATATTTCTTAGAATGAATAAAAAGTGAACATTTTGCTAGAAGAGCCAAAAGACACCTCTTTTATAATTTTGTGTTGGAAATACCACACTCCACGGTAGTAAGGAACTTAGCTGTGTGTTTTAATTTGCATAAAAGGCAGCATCTCAGATTCTTAATATCAGCAGTTAGTAGTGTACTTGTTTGACTAAGGCACAGACAACGATGGTATTATGTCTGTCCTAGATGTGTTCATTTACTGAACACATATAATTGGTTACGCTCTTCCCACGCTCTCTTCTAAAACAGAATAAACCCCTGCATGCTTATATTCTAGAACACCAGGCTCAGTATATGTATATGGAGCCAAACATTGTTTTCAGTCAGAAGATGTTAACGATCTTTGCAATTATTCCTATTAACTAAAAACTATCTTCACAAAAACATAGCTTTTTAAAAATGCAGCAAGGGCCTTTTCTATAATTATTTTTGAAACAAAGTTTTTTAAAAACCCAAAACTTGTTCTAATTCTGTTCTCTGCATTGTCATATTCTCTGAAAAATTTCCTTTCTGTATTCAGTGTAGAGATTCTCAAGTCTGTTTGCTGCGAGACGGTGTATGTTTCTTTAACATTTGCGGTTTCACCATCCAATGTTTGCACACATTTTACAACTCCGCTAAAATTTTTAGACATTTCCCTTGTAGTCTAATTGCATTTCCTCAAATTATACACTGAAATAGTTTGTGTCCTCACCCAAATCTCATCTTGAATGGTAGCTCCTCATGTGTTGTGGGAAAGACCTGGTGGGATGTAATTGAATCATGGGGGCATGTCTTTTCTGTGCTGTTCTTGTGATAGTGAGTAAGTCTCTTGAGATCTGATGGTTTTATAAAGGGGAGTTCCCCTGCACCTGCTCTCTTGCCTGCTGCCATGTAAGACGTGGCTTTGCCCCTCCTTCACCTTCCATCATGATTGTAAGGCCTCCCCAGCCATGTGGAACTGTGAGTCAATTAAACCTCTTTCTTCTATAAATTACTCAGTCTAGGGTATATCTTTATTAGCAGTGTGAGAATGGACTAATACACACACACACACACACACTCACACACTCTCACACTCTCTCTCTCCCCCCTCTCATTTATTATCTAATTCTTTATGATTTGAATAGTATACTTGGCCTCTTTTCTAAGATGAATTCCAGAATATAACTTGAATCTTGAGTTTACAAATTCACTTCTGTTTTTTTTTTTTCATAAGACAGTATGTTATGCTTTTTATGTATTACGTAAAGGGCTTCCATTGCTCTGTTTTATATAATAAAAGCATAGGAAAGAAAGAATGGATAAAATACAACTTGGCGATGACATGTCAGTTTTTAAAATTAATTTTATTTAGATGAAATTATTAGATTTTAAGCTTTTCTTAAGAGCCAGTATTTAGGGAAATGCTCTGAAATAGCAATATTATTAGCTCGGTAGTTTTTCATCAAATGATAATTTATTGTGAAATGACTAATAGAATTTTCTTTTTAACTAGTATAAACCAATGGACATGGTTTATGCAATTATACCAGTATATTACCATTTATATTTTTTAACTTAAACATGGTTAATCAGGTTGTTTTAACCTGATATTGTTTCATGGTCTCTGTACCTCATTTGCTTTTCGCAATAATTTCAGAGATAGCAGGCATTCCCAAGGGTAAAGAGGGAAAAGGAGGAAAGGAAAAAAGCCAGAAATTTTATACCTGAGCCTAACTTCTTTTCTAATTTGTTTGTTTGCTTAGGTACTTTGGTGAGAGTCCTCTATTTTTGTAAATAATGGGTGAACAAAATGAGGATAAGAAACAATTAAAAAACTAAACCTTTATTTTTGAAAACACTGCTATAACATCTAGCGTAACCTAGCATATGGCCTCTGAAGTGACAGAAAAGGAAATATGCTTTGATATTTTCAACTAATATGCCTTGGACATTTTAAAGTTGATTGAAAAGGCCTGGCATGGTGACTTATGTCTGTAATCCCAGCATTTTGGGAGGCCAAGGCAGGTGGATCAGCTTAGGTCAGGAGTTCAAGACCAGCCTGGCCAACATGATGAAACCTTGTCTCTACTAAAACTACAAAAATCAGCCGGGTGTGGTGGTGGGAGCCTGTATCCCATCTACTCAGTAGGCTGAGGAAGGAGAATAGCTTGAACCTGGGAGGTGGAGGTTGTGGTGAGCCAAGATGGTGCCACTGCACTCCACCCTGGGCAACAGGGTGAGACTCCATCTCAAAAAATAAATAAATAAATAAATAAATAAATAAATAAATAAATATATTAA
>NW_012099933.1:0-1332 GCF_000951045.1 Mandrillus leucophaeus
TCTGCCGCCAGGCTGGAGTGCAGTGGCGCAATCTCGGCTTACTGCAACCTCCAACTCCCTGGTTCAAGCCATTCTCCTGCCTCAGTCTCCCGAGTAGCTGGGACTACAGGCGCATGCCACCACGCCCAGCTAATTTTTGTATTAGTAGGGACAGGGTTTCACCATGTTGGCCAGGATGGTGTCTTATCTCCTGACCTCATGATCTGCCTGCCTCGGCCTCCCAAAGTGCTAAGATTACAGGTGTGAGCCACTGTACCCAGCCATTTTTTTTCTTTGAGACGGTCTTGCTCTGTCATCCCGGTTGGAGGGCAGTGGTGTGATCTCGGCTCACTGCAACCTCTGCCTCCTGGGTTCAGGCATTTCTCATGCTTCATCCACGTGAGTAGCTGGGATTACAGGCATGCACCACTGCACCTGGCTAATTTTTGTATTTTTATTTTATTTTATTTTTCAGACGGGGCCTTGCTCTGTTGCCCAGGCTGGAGTGCAGTGTCGTGATCTTCGCTAACTGTAACCTGCCTCCCGGGTTCAGGCAGTTCACCTGCCTCAGTCTCCTGAGTAGCTGGGATTATAGGTGGACACCACCACGCCTTGCTAATTTATGTATTTTTAGTAGAGATGGGATTTTGCCATGTTGGGCAGGCTGGTCTCAAACTCCTGGCCTCATGTGATCTGCCCACCTTGGCCTCCCAAAGTGCTGAGATTACTGATGTGAGCTACTGCACCTGGCCAGTTTTTGTATTTTTAGGAGACTCAGTGTTTCACCATGTTGGCCATGCTGGTCTTGAACCTCTGAGCTCAAACAATCTGCCTGCCTTGGCCTCCCAAAGTGCTGGGATTACAGGTGTGAGCTCCTGCTCTTGGCCATTTTCTACCTTTTCTTGAGTCTTCAAGGCTTCTGTTTCAGAAGCATGCTCTTACCTGGCATTGTTAAATCTATGTTGTAATTAGTAGTGTTAGGTATGAATGATGGAATTGGCATAAGGCTATTAAAAAAGCCTATTTTCAGTCGGGCGCTGTGGCTCACGCCTGTAATCCCAGGCCAAGGCAGGAGGATCATGAAGTCAAGAGATGGAGACCATCCAGCCAACATGGTGAAACCCCGTCTCTACTAAAAATATAAAAACTAGCCAGGCGTGGTAGTGCACGTCTGTAGTCCCAGCTACTTGGGAGGCTGAGCCAGGAGAATCGCTTGAACCTGGGAAGTGGAGATTGCAGTGAGCCGAGGTCGCACCACTGCACTCCAGCCTGGGCAACAGTGAGACTCTGTCTCAAAAAAACAAAAACAAAACAAAAAAAACACCTATTGTCTAGTAATGTCACAGATTTGGT
>NW_012099934.1:0-957 GCF_000951045.1 Mandrillus leucophaeus
CCCACCCCACTCCTTGTGGATCCAGGGCTGGTGAGCCCATCCGCAGCTCTGCACTTCTCCTCTGACCTGGTATCTGCTCCCCAGCCCTTCCCAAAGCCTGACCCACATCTTGGGCTCTTGGTAGAAATGGAGTTCAGGGTGGGGCTAAGTCAGCCTCCCCAGGCCTTTGTCTCTGGGAATGTCTGCCTCCCGGCGAGGTGAGGCAGGGCCTGGAAGACACATTAGAAGCTTTGTGGCTTCTCTCTCCCGGGGAGAGTCAGGGCCATGGTTATCATTCATTCAGAAACTGTTTATTTCAAAAGCATCTCCTGCCAGCCTTTTATGTTTCCAACACTTTCTTTGTTGTGATTTTCTATAGTTGTTTAATCAATTATCTATTTATTTTTTTTTATGAATGACTCTTTTATGTTCTCTGCCTTTCCCTCTGATGCTTTTAGGACTCTGAGAAGCTTAGGGGTAATTTAAGGTACATTGTCCCTCCAGCTGGTACCTGGTCTGGAGCCTTCAGAACTGGAGGCTTCAGACTGCCCTCTGCACCCTCCTGCCCTGGGAGGCCCTGGTTGCAGGTCTTTTTTTTGGAGTCAGGAATCCTTAGCTATCTCTTCTTAGGCCTGCTTTCCAAGCACCCCGGATACCCATCCATCCTCCCTCTGTGCGGAGATTGAGGACTCACCTCGAGGCAGTGTTGGGGCCTCGGGAGATACAGTGTGTGGCATGGAAGAGAGCCCATGGTCCCCAGACACTGCACTGTCCAGGGACCCGTGTCCACTCCCTGGCCACCTCCCCTTTCCGTGCGTGTCCACTCCCTGGCCACCTCCCACCCGTGCATGTCCATTTCCTGGCCACGTACCCCCCGCGCGTGTCCTCTCCCTGGCCACCTTCCCCCTACCCCCGGCACGCGTCCACTCCCTGGCCACCTCCCCACCCCGTGTGTGTCCACTCCCTGGCCACCTCCCC
>NW_012099935.1:0-1255 GCF_000951045.1 Mandrillus leucophaeus
AAGGTAGCTGGGAGCGGTGGCTCACGCTTCTAATCCCAGCACTTTGGGAGGTCAAGGTAGGTAGATTATTTGAGGTCAGGACTTCGAGACCAGCCTGGCCAACATAATGAAACCCCATCTCTACTAAAAATACAAAGATTAGCCGGGCGGTACGCACCTGTAGTCCCAGCTACTCAGGAGGCTGAGGCAGGAGAATCGCTTGAACCCGGGGGGCAGAGGTTGCAGCAAGCTGAGATGGAGCCACTGCACTCCAGTCTGGGCAGCAGAGTGAGACCCTGTCCGCCCCCCACCCGCCCCCACACACACACAAAATTAGCCAGGTGTGGTGGTGGGCTCCTGTAATCCCAGCTAGTCAAGAGGCTGAGGCCCAAGAATTGCTTGAACCTGGGAGGTGGAGGTTGCAGTGAGCTGAGATCGCGTCACTGCATGCCTGGGTAACATAGCAAGACTCTGTCTCAAAAAACAAAACAAAACAAAACAAAAAATGCAATAAAATATACAAATTTTAAAATAATACAGTATAATTATTTACATAGCATTTGCATTGAATTAGGTGTTATAGGTAATCTAGAGATGAGTTAAGGTATAGAGGAGGACATATGTAAGTTATATGCAAATATGACACCGTTGTATATAAGGAACTCGAGCATCCGCAGATTTTGGTATCCCAGGAGGGTCCTAGAACCAATCCCCCAAGGATAATGAGGGACGACTGTGTATATTTCCACAGATCCTTTCACTGTGCCTTCTTAGTACAGCTCGTAATTTTGTATCTTAGCTGCTTATTATAGAACATTTTGTTTTTTAGACAGAGTCTCGCTCTGTCACCCAGGCTGGAGTGCAGTGGTATGATCATAGCTCACTGTAGCATCAACTTCCCGGACCCAAGCAATCCTCCCACCTCAACCTCCCAAGTCGCTGGGACTATAGGCGCGCACCACCACACCCAGCTAATTTTTGTATTTTCTGTAGCAAAGAGGTTTCACCATATTGCCCAGGCTGCTCTTGAACTCCTGGGCTCAAGAGATCCACCTGCCTCAGCCTCCCAAAATGCTGGGATTACAGGCGTGAGCCACTGCACCCGACCTTTGTAACACATTTTTATGTGATTATTCAGTCACCCAAGCGGATCGTGAATGAGGTAGGGCCAAGGCTATGTCAGTCAGCACTATATTCCCAGTGGGCACGAGGCAGCCTTGGGTCCAGACCAGAGTAACTTAAGGGAATGTATGTTGAGTTAACGAATACACAGGAG
>NW_012099936.1:0-1430 GCF_000951045.1 Mandrillus leucophaeus
TCAGGGACTCCTAATTCCACTTCAGTAAACCTCTCCAAACTCATTTTTAGCTTTTTGTTTTTCCGATTATTTCCTTCGATATTACTCCATTTATTCCTAAAGCTATTTTCCAGTCAGAAAAGAGATGCCAGCCAGGCGCGGTGGCTCACGCCGGCAATCCCAGCACTTTGGGAGGTCAAGGTAGGTGGCTCACCTGAGGTCAGGGGTTCGAGACCAACCTGACCAACATGGCAAAACCCTGTCTCTACTGCAAACACAAAATTAGCCAGGCGTGGTGGCACATGCCTGTAATCCCAGCTACTTGGGAGGCGGAGGCAGGAGAATCGCTTGATCCCAGGATGCAGAAGTTGCAGTAAGCCGAGATCACGCCATTGCACTCCTGCCTGGGCAACAAGAGTGAAATTCCATTTCAAAACAAAAAGAAAAAAAAAAAAAGAAAAAGAAAGAAAAAAGATGCTATTTCTCACACCCACAATAACAGTACTGGAGGACAGCCTCTGAGACTCCCTCTGGAGGCTCAGAGGAGGGCCCCTGTTGGGGAGCCTCTCACTTTTGCTGAGAAGCTGCAAAAGATTCGCTCTTCTTTGGCCTCCAGGGATGCTTCAGAAGCTGCACAAATAACTGCAGCCACCATAGGTGCAGAATTAGGTCTCCTATGTTCCCTTTGTTTGTTACACATCATCATGACTGCTCACGGCACGGCCCAGTAAAGATAAGAGGCCTTCTATCATCGGTACCTCCTACTGAACTTGAGCCTAGAAGAAAGATTGCACTCCAGGATAATATACATCACAGTAAATAACACTCCGGTGTCATTCTTGACAGTGTGTTCACAGAGACCTGGCCGCCAGGAACGTGCTTGTCACCCACGGGAAAGTGGTGAAGATATGTGACTTTGGATTGGCTCGAGATATCATGAGTGATTCCAACTATGTTGTCAGGGGCAATGTGAGGCTGCTATTTCCTACTTATTTTTATGCTGCTATTTTGTGTTTTGTCGTTATCATGGTAAACATCTGCACTCACTGTGGTGCATTTTTGATTAATGGTAACATCAAAAAACCCTCACAGCAGTCTGCTTGCTTATGCTTAAAAGGTTTTTCTGCAGCTTCAGGGAATCTTCCATCTATAATAAAAGCTGAGTAAAATAGCATCACATCTGTCCTCGGGCTAGCTAGTCAGAGTAGATCCGTTAGGGGCCTTTGAGTGCAATCCTCACTTTAAAAAACCCCAAATCTCAATGCTTGCACTTACTTCAGTTATCCTAGCTATAAAGTGACTATTGAGTTATGTTTTCAATTATGTGAAAAGCTAATCGTCACAATAAAGCACTTCAAAACATAGATAACACATAAATACATACAAAATGTTAAAGCTAAATACTTAAATATGAATTAATGAATATTTGTCATCCTTTTACTGTTAACACA
>NW_012099937.1:0-1043 GCF_000951045.1 Mandrillus leucophaeus
GTGTTCGCCAGGATGGTCTCGATCTCCTGACCTCGTGATCCGCCCGTCTCGGCCTCCCAAAGTGCTGGGATTACAGGCTTGAGCCACCGCGCCCGGCCTTCATCCAAACTTTCAAGCCTAAGCCCTGCATGACAACCCTGCCTTCCTTTTTTCAGTGGACAGTTAGCCATTCCCCAGTGGCTCTGCTGGCAATCCAGGCAATTGTCACCCTCCTACATTCCCTCAGCTCCTACCTTGGTCCTCAGATCTTCCCAATCTTCCTCTATATTCTCTGCACGTGCTTCAGGTGAGTCCTTCATCTCGAATCTATTATCATAACCTCCTAACTGGCGCCCCTGTCCCCAGCCTCTTTCCCCTCCATTCCATCATCTGCCTGCCTTCTGGTGAACAAGGCAGATACAAATTGCCATGTAGTCCTCTGCTTACAATTCTTCAGAAGTTTGTGATTGCTTTCCCAAGGAAGTTGAAACTTCTTTTTTTTTTTTTTTTTTGAGACGGAGTTTCGTTCTTGTTGTCCAGGCTGGAGTGCAATGACGCGATCTCGGTTCCCTACAACCTCCGCCTCTCGGGTTCAAGAGATTCTCCTGCCTCAGGCTCCCAAATAGCTGGGATTATAGGCACCCGCTACCATGCCCAGCTACTTTTTGTATTTTTAGTAGAGATGGGGTTTCACCATGTTGGCCAGGCTGGTCCCGAACTCCTGGTCTCAGGTGATCCACCCGCCTCAGCCTCCCAAAGTGCTGGGATTACAGGCGTGAGCCGCTGTGCCCGGCCAGGAGTTGAAACTTCTTGACATGACCTCCAGTGCTCTGATGGCCAAACACCTTTGCAGCCTCATCTCCCTTCACGTCCTGTTAAGGACCTACATTCCAACCACATAGAAGGTGCTTTCCTTCAAGCCTTTGCTTATGTGCTCTCCTCCACTGGGTATGCCTTTCCTTTTCCTGGTGGGCTACTTCTTTTTTAAAAAAAGTTTTATTTATTTATTTTTAGAGCCAGGGTCTTGCTCTGTCACCCAGGCTGGAATGTAGTGGTGTGATCAT
>NW_012099938.1:0-1805 GCF_000951045.1 Mandrillus leucophaeus
GCCAGAGTCTCCCCATCTCCACTGACAGCAGCTCCACCCTTCCTTCTACTCACTCATTTTACAACTATGGGTGTCCTTGATTCATCTTTCTCACATCACAGATACAATCCATTGGCAAATGCTGTGAGTTCATCTTCAAATGCATCCAGAATCCCCTCACGTCCCACTCTTTCCCCTGCTCACACCCCAGTCAAGGTAACTGACATCTCCAGCCTGGAATACTGCACTCGCTTCCTACTGTTCTTCCCTTCTGCCTCCCTCGTCCCTCACCTCTCAATTCTGTTCTGAGCACAGCAGTCAGAGATCCTTTTAGAAGAGAAGTTGTGGCTGGGCTTGGTGGCTCACACCTGTATCCCAGCACTTTGGGAGGCCGACACGGGCAGATCACTTGAGGTTGGAAGTTTGAGACCAGCCTGGCCAACATGGCGAAACCCTGTCTCTACTAAAACTACGAAAATTAGCCGGGCTTGGTGGTGGGCACCTGTAATCCCAGTTACTCAGAAGGCTGAGGCAGGAGAATCGCTTGAACCTGGAAGACGGAGGTGCAGTGAGCGGGGATCATGCCATTGCACTCCAGCCTGGGTGACAGAGCAAGACTCCATCTTAAATAAATAAATGAATAAATAAATAAATAAATAAATAAGTAGTTGTACCATGTCCCTCGTCTGCTCAAAATTGTCCTCTACCTCCCATCTCGCTCAGAGCAAAGGTCAGATCCTTCCCCACTCCCCTCAGGCCCACCTGCTCTGGCTGTACCTCTGACCTCATCTCAGTTTCTCTCTGTCCAGCGCTCCTGGCCTCCTTGCTTTTCTGGAAACACGGACACCTTCCTGCTCTAGTGCATTTGAACTGGAGTTCCTCTGCCTGGAAAGAACTTCCCCAGACATCCTCATGGACAACTCCTCATGTCCCTCAAATCTTTCCTCAAAGGTCACCTTTGCAACGTGGCACACACTGACCACCCCAGCACAACAGCCACCTTCCCTGTCCCCACTGCCCACACCCTGGGTCACCTGTCTCACAGCACTTACCACCTTCTAGCACTTTCTTCCCTTGCTCTGGTTATAATGTATCTTTCGTCTGCCTCTTCGCATTGGAACACATGCTACCCAAGGTCAGAGCTTTTTCTCATTTTACTTCAGGGATGTTCCCTAGATGCAGAACCACTCTGTCCTATGTCTGGCTGACAACAAAGGTCATTGAATGAATCATCAGTGCAGAGCACCTCCCTATTCTAAAGCCAGTATCTTTATTAACATAGCTTCAGGCCAAATGCTGTTTTGTGGTGACCACAGCACAAGGTCCCCTCACACTGACACCAAGGCCGTCTTTGCTTTTCTCAGCAGTGCTGCTTGTGGTCCTCCCTCCCCCATCCTTCCTCCCACACCAACCTCCCCACACACCGCAGCACACATTCAGGTTTCTCTCTTCAAAATCAAAGAACAGTCCTTGATGATGGGTCCAATTTCACAAACAAGTATAAACCTAAATTTCACTCTGCTTTAGATTTGAGTTGGGATTTGAGCCAGCACCAAGATCACTAGAACCAGGGCAGGGAGAGAGGGCAGGAGAGCAGAACAGAAGAGGAGCCCTAGAAAGAGGGCAGAATTGAATGGGTCTGAAAATTTGTCTCAGAAAGCACAGGGACTCCCGTGTGCAGGGGCCACCCTGGGTGATGTGTGAGCCTCTGTGGTCACAGCTCCGGCTGGACAAGTTTCCACTGAAGGGACAAGGACAATGGAGCAGTGAAGGTGACCCAGCTGAGGACTGACCACATAAAGCCCATGAGGGACTGAACAGCAACT
>NW_012099939.1:0-2154 GCF_000951045.1 Mandrillus leucophaeus
GATTTGTATTAATACCTTTCAAATTTTGCACCATGTGAATGCATTGCCCCAAAATCAATTTATGAAAGAAACTAGAGCAGTTTGCACTTGGTACTGTGCTAAGTGGTGTTTTACACACATTCTCATTTACTCCTGTAAAAATCCTAAAAGATAAGTAGCATTCTGTCCAATTTGCTTCTTGGGGAAACTGAGGCCCCAGAAGGTCAGATTATCCTTGCTCAAAGTCATGCCACTAGTATGGTGAGAACAACTCAGGCTGGGGGGCAAGGGTTAGGTAGATCCCACGACCACCTCAATGCACCACCATTTGCACTGGGAGCTCATCCTCCTGGAGGAGGTGGGCATCTCAGAGCCCAAGCATAGGCCACCGGGCTCCCCAGGTTCTACTCAGACGCTTCTTGGCCCAGCTGCCTTGGCTCAGGCCACTCACACAAGTACATGCTTGGGGGTGTCAACGGCAGCCCACAGCGAAGCTGCACCTGCCCCACAAGCCGCTGTTGTTCTGCCCCTGCCTGAGAGGAGCCTTCAGACTGCTGCAGTCAAACACGGAGGGAGGAGGCTGGGGCAGGGTAGATACCAATGCATGACATGAGCCTGAACAAGCTGACAAGGAAACAATCTAACTTGATGCTTGACCAGACTGGATTTATTTCCCGAATGTTTGAGACAGAGTCTTGCTGTCACCCAGGCTGGAGTGCAGTGGCGTGATCTTGACTAACTGCAGCCTCTGCCTCTCGGATCCAAGCAATTCTCCTGCCTCAGCCTGCTGAGTAGCTGGGATTACAGATGTGCACCACCACACCCAGCTCATTTTTGGGGGAGTTTTTTGTTTGTTAGTTTTGAGATGGAGTCTCGCTCTTGTTGCCCAGGCTGGAGTGCAATGGCGCGATACTGGCTCACTGCAACCTCCGCCTCCCGGGTTCAAGCGATTCTCCTGCCTCAGCCTCCTGAGTAGCTAGGATTACAGGAATGCACCACCACACCCAGTTAATTTTGTATTTTTAGTAGAGACGGGGTTTCTCCATGTTGGTCAGGCTGGTCTCGAACTCCCGACCTCAGGTGATCTGCGCCTCAGCCTCCCAAAGTGCTGGGATTACAGGAATTTTTGTATTTTTAGTAGAGACGGGGTTTCACCATGTTGACCAGGCCGGTCTTGAACCCCTGGCCTCAAGTGATCCACCAGCCTCGGCCTCCCAAAGTGCTGGGATTATAGGCATGACTCAAAGTGCCCGGCCTGTTTCCTGAATTTTTCAAAATACTAGAGTAACAATGAGAGCCCCCAGGAGCAACCTGGAAAATTATCTCAAGGTCATTAAAGGTTTCCATATCTTCACCACCAAAGAACTTATTCATGCAACCAAATACCACCTGTTCCCCAAAAACCTATTGAAATAGACAAAAACAAACAAAACAAACAAACAAAATGATTTTCGTTTCTTCTTTGTGGCCTAAGCAGTTCAGAGAGTGGGCTTTTGAGCTGGACCACCTAGGTTTAGTTCGTGGTTCACCCAATTCCTGTGTAACCTTAGACAAGTTACATAGCCTCTCTGTGTCTCCAAGTACTGCCTAGAACTATTAGGAGGATTACATCCATCTATGTATGGAATGTACTTAAACTTAGTAAATGCTGTCTCCTCCCCCGTAGTCATCAAAATAACCTGATAGAGACTCAACTATGTGAGGACGGCAGGAGCAGAGTTCTGTGAGCTCGTTTGCAGGCGCAGGGAAAAAAAAGACTAAAAAGAAACACGCCAGCAATAACAGTAGTTCACTCCAGGTAATGAAGAGTGCTGTCTAGTTCCTTTTTTGTTCGTTTGTTTTTGAGACAGTCTCGCTCTGTCACCCAGGCTGGAGTGCAGTGGTACCATCTCGGCTCACTGCAAGCTCTGCCTCCCGGGTTCACACCATTCTCCTGCCTCAGCCTCCCGAGTAGCTGAGACTACAGGTGCCCGCCACCTCGCCTGGCTAATTTTTTTGTATTTTTTTAGTAGAGACAGGGTTTCACCGTGTTAGCCAGGATGGTCTCGATCACCTGACCTCGTGATCTGCCCACCTTGGCGTCCCAAAGTGCTGAGATTACAGGCGTGAGGCACCGTGCCCGGCCTGTCTAGTTTCTTTTTAATAATTTCCTGGATTTTTTTTTTTTTTTTTTTT
>NW_012099940.1:0-1257 GCF_000951045.1 Mandrillus leucophaeus
TTTGAGTCAGGGTACCGCTGCATGCTGTCGCCCAGGCTGGAGTGCAGTGGTACAATCTCGGCTCACTGCAACCTTTGCCTCCCAGATTCAAGCAAGTCTCCTGCCTCAGCCTCCCAAGTAGCTGGGATTACAGGTGCCCACCATCACGCCTGGCTAATTTTTGTATTTTTAGTAGAGATGGGGTTTTACCATGTTGGCCAGGGTGGTCTCGAACTCAGAGGAGATGAGGTGGGAGGATCACTTGAACCTGGGTGGTTGAGGCTGCTGTGAGCTATGATCATGCTACTGCACTCCAGCCTAGGCAACAGAGCAAGACCCTTTCTCAAAAAATAAAAATAAAAAATAAAAAGTCAGCATTTATAAAGGTCCACATCCTGAAAGAAAACATCTGGGAAGAAGGAGAGAATACTCAACCCAAGAGAGCAGAAATCTTAAACACCTGTGGAAACAGTGAGTTTGACCCATGCTTCTGAGAAACATCAGAGAATTTCTCAGTTCAGACAAGGTGCATGTTAAACTATGGTATGTTTTATTCTGTTTTGAACATCATACTGAATACATTACATAAGCTTAATGATAAATGTTATCTATCAAATTAACTATTTAACTATAAGAAGTCTGCCCCGGTAGGGAAGTAGGGATTTATTCTTGCATTTATTCATATTTTCTGATCTTGATTTAGGTTCTGTTTGGGTTTTTTGTTGTTGTTGTTGTTGTTTTGAGACAGAGTCTGGCTCTGTCACCCAGGCTGGAGTGCATGATCTTGGCTCACTGCAACCTCCACCTCCTGGGTTCAAGTGATTCTCCTGCCTCAGCCTCCCAAGCAGCTGGGATTACAGGTGCCCACCACCATGCCTGGCTAATTTTTTCTATTTTTAGTAGAGATGGGGTTTCATCATGCTGGCCAGGCTGGTCTCGAACTCCTGACCTCAAGTGATCCATCCGCCTTAGCCTCCCAAAATGCTGGGATTACAGGAATGAGCCACTGCACCCAGTCCTTGAAATAGGTTCTATGCTGAAGTTCAGTCTTTCAGTAAAGAGGCAATCTTGATCAGGGGGAAAAAAAAAAAAACCAGATTTCCAAGTAGTAAAAACAAAACCCTGTTCTGAAATTGATGGTACATCCTTTATGCTCCCTACAAAATCATGATTGATATGTCACCATAAATCAACAGTAATAATTGATTGTCAACAAATAATTGACAACAAAATTCTTCCAGCTTTCCTAGAAAGTATTTTACTTCTTTTTTTTTTTTT
>NW_012099941.1:0-2444 GCF_000951045.1 Mandrillus leucophaeus
TAAAAAAAAAAAAAAAAAAAAGCCCATATTGTGGACTCTCATTGTTGTGGTCAATGAAGAAAGCAGAAGTTTATTTTTTTCATCTACTAAATGAGAGAGAGAAAAGGGACAATAAAATATTCTGCACAAGATACAGTATATTTTCCTCCTCAGAAAATGTTAGGATTGCATGTGGTTTTTAAAGCATGTTTAATAATTTGTGAACGACAGTTGTAAAAGGGGCAATGATAATTTTTTTTTTTTTTTTTTTTTTTTTTTTACCATGTTTAGTTGAGAAGTCCAATCCCTTTACACCTAGGTAGACAACAGTACACAGTATTGGGTGGCAAACAAAAATGCTTAAGTGTAAAGAAAAAAAATGGAATGAGAAGAAAAATGTATCCTATAGGAAAAGTGTAACAAAGGGCATCTTCCCCATCGGTTATCCCAAGCTACAGATGAATTTTTAGGCCTGACTCCTATGGAAAAGTGCAATACTATGACAAGAATTTATGCTTCTTATTGCCCATTTTGATGCAAGTCAGGTCTAAAAATTTCTATTTCTATTGCCCTCTTCCATAGGAGTAAGGTCTAAGAATTTATGCCGGCAATATAACAAATCTTAAAGCATGTAAATGAAATAGTTTTAAAACTCTGAAAATAGTAAATGGGATAAATCCTATATCATCTTCTCATCACTTAATGTTATTTTTATTAATCATGAAACATTGCCTCTGAAATGGAGTTATTTATATTTGCAGTACTTGATTTACATGTGTGTGAAGTAAATGAGATACACACGGTTTTGAATTTTTTGTCACAAATTTGGATAGGCAATGATTATATTCTTTTACACTGATGCACATTTCTTTTATAATTTCAAAAAATTTTTTTTGCTTCTTTTTTTTTTTGAGACAGAGTCTTGCTTTGTCACCAAGGCTGGAGTGCAGTGGCTCGATCTCAGATCACTGCAACCTCCGTATCCCAGATTCAAGTAATTCTGCTGTCTCACCCTCCCGAGTGGCTGGGACCACAGGTGTGCACCACTATGCCTGGCTAATTTCAAAACATACTTCTTAAGTGCACATTACTACGTAACTGATTACAAGAGCTTCAAAAAATAATTAGATCAAATATTGAAAGGAGAGATAAACAAAACTTTGTGACAAGAAAAGTACATAGCATAGAAAAGAAACGTTACTTGTTTGTTACGGATGCTGAGATACAAGCCACCTTGAAAGTTAAAAAATGGGATAGAGGTGGACATGGAAGACAATTTTAATCCCTGCCCTAGCACTCTAACAATTCTCTCTGACAAATACAAAGACTTACAGATACATGAGAACACATGCAAAGGGATAAGAACAATTTACTGTCATTTCATCAACAACAAACTCTTGGCAATGACAGGAAAAAGGTATATTTTAAAGTCTTATCTTACAAATTATTCCAGAATTTTTTGCCATTTGAGAAAACACACCTACATAGACATATACTCACTTTTCTGCTGAAAACCTAAATGAACAACCTTTTATTTTCATGGGGAAACATATTTAACTTTAGGCTTGAATGCCTGCAGAGAGCTGCCAAGTCTTTAGATAGTTTTGTCACAATTTTTTAACTCTTCAACATGCAGGCATAAAATTTCCTGAAGATGAAGGACTTTTTCAGGGAACTGGATCTCATGTTAAGGACCCTTTGAAACTAAACACTTTGAAGACAAATAAGTTCCAGAAGGATGATGATAAAATCCCTATGTTCTCTTCACAATCACTTTATGGTAGTTAGATGGACTAGTCGAAGAAATCTCAGATCCAAAACATAATGCTCCCCATCAGTTTCTCCTCATCGATGTCAACTCAATGTACATTTTTCATTCCCTCTTCTTTGTATACAATTAAATCAACCAATTTAATGTTCTTAGAGATTCAATCCATCATAAAAGTTTTGAAAATATAAAAACATTGCAAGGGAAAAACGGAAGAGTAAATTGAGATCTTAAGTCTTCAAGAATTTCAGAATTGATTTTATATTTCTGACATATTTAATATTTATCATTATCTGTCACTAAAATACATAGGTGTGTTTCTTAAAATTTTCAAAGTGAATGTTCATCATAACTGGCATGTTTAGAAATTCTGGGCAATAAGCTGGAGAAGTCACATTTATTTCATTTTCATTTCTTATTTTTATGAAGATCTTACTAAAAGTATTACAGGAAAAACTGAATGTAAGAAATGAATAATCAATAATCAATTCGAAGAGAAGATTACTGATGTAATAGTCAACCATAAAAAAACCATTAGGCAATACTGAAATATATTTAGTTGGTTACTCAAGGAAAAGTTGGCGTATCATATAAACATAAGGAGGCTTCTATAGGACTTTAGGTGATCATTAAATTATGTTTAAAATTGGACACATCTTATTATAAAATGAGTGTATGTATTTGTATTTGTTTATAA
>NW_012099942.1:0-1697 GCF_000951045.1 Mandrillus leucophaeus
ACGACAGGCATGAGCTGCTGCACCAAGCCTAGCTTCTTTTTCTTCATACATGTTAATAGTTGCTTATTTTGTAATAATAATTTTTTTTTTTTTTTTGAGACAGAGTCTCACTTTGTTACCCAGGCTAGAGTTCAGTGGTGTGATCTTGGCTCACTGCAGCCTCTGCCTCTTGCAGTGAGGCGATTCTAGTGATTCTCTTGCCTCAACCTCCTGACTAGCTGGGATTACAGGCATGTACCACCATGCCTGGCTAATTTTTGTATTTTTAATAGAGATGAGGCTTCACCATGTTGGTCAGGCTGGTCTCGAACTCCTGGCCTTAGGTGATCCGCCAGCCTTGGCCTCCCAAAGTGCTGAGATTACAGGCATGAGCCACTGTGCCCGGCCTGCTTTTTTTGTTGTTTTTGTGGTTGTTGTTTTGTTTTGTTTTGTTTTTTTGAGACAGAGTTTCACTCTTTCACCCAGGTTGGAGTGCAGTGGCGCGATCTCGGCTCACTGCAACTTCTGCCTTCAGTTTCAAGCATTTCTCCTGCCTCGGCCTTCCGCATAGCTGGGATTACAGGTGTCTGCCACCATGCCTGGCTAATTTTTGTATTTTTAGTAGAGACAGGGTTTAACCATGTTGGCCAGGCTGATCTCAAACTCCTGACCTTGCGATCCGCCCACCTCAGCCTTCCAAAGTGCTGGGACTACAGACATGAGCCACTGCACCTGGCCTTGTTTAGGTATTTTTGAGATAGAGTCTCTCTCTGTTGCCCAGCCTGGAGTGCAGTGGTGTGATCTCAGCTCACCACAACCTCTGCCTTCCGGGTTCAAGCGATTCTCCTGCCTCAGCCTCCCGAGTAGCTGGGACTACAGGCACCCGCCATCTCGCCTGGCTAGTTTTTTGTATTTTTTTAGTAGAGATGGGGTTTCACCGGGTTAGCCAGGATGGTCTCGATATCCTGACCTCGTGATCCGCCCGTCTCAGCCTCCCAAAGTGCTGGGATTACAGGCTTGAGCCACTGCGTCCGACCCATTTTGGGCCTTTCTTACCATTGCCTAAGGCAAGAATGAACACTATATCTGGAAGATATTTTTAACTTAGCTTTGTCTTTTGTTTTGTTTCTTTTCCTAGATGTGAGCAAAAAGTATCCTTATCTGCTTTTCAAAAAAATAAAAAAATCTTGGTAATATCCCCATTTACTCTGTTGTGATTATTACACATTTTATGCCTGTATCAAAATATCCCATATGCCCGATACTATATACAGCTACTATGTACCCGTAACATTTTTAAAAAACAAACAAAACCTTGGTAATTGATAATTCTTCTAGCTTCTTTTTCTTTCTTTTTATTTTTTGAGATGGAGTCTTCATCTGTCACCCATGGTGGGGTGCAGTGATGTGATCATGGCTCACTGCAGCCTTGACCTCCCAGACTCAAGCGATTCTCCCACCTCAGCCTCCCAAGTAGCTGGGACCACAGGCGAGGACTATCACACACAGCTAATTAAATTTTTTTTTTTTTTTGTAGAGATGAGATATTGCTATGTTGCCTAGGCTGGTCTCAAACTCCTGGGCTCAGGCAGTCCTCCCACCACAGCTTCTCAAAGTGCTGGGACGACAGGCATGAGCTGCTGCACCAAGCCTAGCTTCTTTTTCTTCATACATGTTAATAGTTGCTTATTTTGTAATAATAATTTTTTTTTTTTTTT
>NW_012099943.1:0-1736 GCF_000951045.1 Mandrillus leucophaeus
GACTGGTTTGATTTTGTTTGTTTTTGAAGAATCCTTGACCAAAATGGTGTGGTGTACTTTCTGCTGGATCCCATCAGGAGACCAGTGACCAGTCAGTTCAGGAACTGTCAGTCAGGTCTGTCCATGATAAAGTCTCCATCAGACTTTTATAAAATGGTTGTAATGGTGACTGACAATTATTGCCAAGATGCATTGCTTCATTACGTGGTACAAAATCATGACAGTCGCGACAATTTATGACTTCTTTTTAAAAGCCTTATGGGCCAGGTGTGGCAGCTCATGCCTGTAATCCAGCACTTTGGGAGGCCAAGGTGAGTGGATCACCTGAGGTCAGGAGTTCGAGACCAACCTGGCCAACACGGCAAAACCCCGTCTCTACTTATAATACAAAAAATTAGCCAGGCATAGTGGCATACGCCTGTAATCCCAGCTCCTCAGGAGGCTGAGGCACAAGAATCATTTGAGCCTAGGAGGCAGAGGTTTCAGTGAGTGGAAACAGCACCACTGAACTCCAGCTTGGGCAACAGAGTAAGATTCTGTCTCAAAAAAAAAAAAAAAAAGTATGTGGATTTAGGCCAGGCATGGTGGCTCACGCCTATAATCTCAGCACTTCTGGAGGCCAAGGCTGGAGGACTACTTGAGCCCAGGAGTTAGAGACCAGCCTAGGCAACAAGGTGAGACCTCATCTCTATAAAAAAGAAACAAGAGTACATGGATTTAGGTTAAATAGAATCTATTTCATAACTGTAGGATTATTTACTCTAAATGGCAATATGCTAAATCCTAGGTAAACATACATGGGTGTTCGCCTGTTTTTCAGACAGGTAGTAATTAAAATCTTCCATCCCAAATAACTTTTGGGGAAGAAAATTATCATCAAACAGTATTACCTTGCATATTATAGTGATAGTAATTAGGATCTTCTGATTCTTTCTTGACTGCGACAGCTTCTGCTTTCAATGAAATGCCTTAGAATGCAATGGAAATTATAAAATTGTATGTTAGGTTAAGCTTGCCAACAGAGACTATGACTAGCTAATATAAGTTGATTAATACAGCAATGTTACAATCAGCAAAGGAACTTGTAGCTCACTCACTATGAACAAATTTGACCTCTTGATACAAAAACAGAAATACTATAAATATAAAATAATGCACATATAGAAAACATACATTATGTATTTATGTATATTTATATAAAAATAATATCAATTGTAAAATCAATAGAAAAGGAAAGAAGGAAGGAGGGGACCAGGCACGGTGGCTCATGCCTGCAATACCAGTACTTTGGGAGGCCGAGGCGGGCAGATCACTTGAGGTCAGGAGTTCGAGACTAGCCTGGCCACCATGGTGAAACCCTGTCTCTACTAAAAATACAAAAATTAGCTGGGAGTGGTGGCAGACACCTGTAGCCGCAGCTACACGGGAGACTGAGGCAGGAGAACTGCTTGAACCCAGGAGGTGGAGGTTGCAGTGAGCTGAGATAGAGCCACTGCACTCCAGCCTAGTTAACAAAGCGAGACTCTGTCTCAAAAAAAAAAAGGAAGGAAGGCGAGGAGGATGAAGGAAGGCATCATGAAGGCGTGAGACCTTAGTTCTGGTTCTAGTCCTAGTTTTGGGAGATTTTCCCCTTCATGGTGGCTGAATATCCACATGCATTTACATGAAATGCTGTGAAGATTATTCTGTCATGGACCCTGAACTGACATGTCTAATCTTTTTTTTTTTTTTTTTTT
>NW_012099943.1:1786-3289 GCF_000951045.1 Mandrillus leucophaeus
GGGCGCCTGTAATCCCAGCTACTCAGAAAGCTGAGGGAGGAGAATTGCTTGAACCCGGGAGGTGGAAGTTGCAGTGAGCTGAGATCGTACCACTGCACGCCAGTCTGGGCGACAGCGAGACTCTGTCTCAAGAAAAGAAAAAAATTGGCCTGGTGCGGTGGCTCATGTCTATAATCCTAGCACTTTGGGAGGCCAAGGCGGGTGGATTGCCTGAGCTCAGGAGTTTGAGACCAGCCTGGGCAACAGGGTGAAACCCCGTCTCTACTAAAATACAAAAAATTAGCCGGGCGTGACGGCTGTCTCTTATACACATCTAGATGTGTATAAGAGACAGGGTCTCGATCTCCTGACGTCGTGATCCGCCCGTCTCGGCCTCCCAAAGTGCTGGGATTACAGGCTTGAGCCACCGCGCCCGGCCGGCACTTATAATCTTAAGCTACCCACTACAATGGAACGGATTTCAAAACCTGGAGAAGCTACACCAGTAAAACCAAAGGCCTTTATCAGAGAAAGGTGTGGTTGGCTGCAAAAACAGGCTCAAGACCTCTCCCACCCCAGGATGTACATCCCTTTGCAATTTGACTCTCCCATGCTTCTTTTCTAGAAGTCTGTTTCTCTGCCATTTTGTTATTATTTTTTGAGACAGAGTCTCGCTCTGTCACCCAGTGGAGTGCAATGACGCGATCATGGCTCACTACAACCTCTGTCTCCTGGGCTCAAACGATCCTCCTGTCTCAGTCTCCCGGTACCTGGGACTACAGGCATGCATCACCAAGCCTGCCTAATTTTTTAGTTTTTGTAGAGTTGGAGTTTCACCATGTTGTCCAGGCTCGTCTCAAAGTCCTGGACTCAAGCAATTTGCCTGCCTTGGCCTCCCAAAGTGTTGGGATTACAGCTGTAAACCACGGCGCCAGGCCATTCTCTGCCCCTTAATCTGGCCCTGGCTGTGTGACTTGCTTTGGTCAATGGGACATCAGCAGATGGGATGCAAACAGAGGCTTGAGAAGAGTTTGATCATCTGTGCCTCCTGCTTCTAGAACCCCATCACCATGGGAGCCGGCCTGGGGTGCTTCCTATAGGGTATGAGGCCACGAGGAAAGAGACCCTGATGTCCCAGACAAGGCCTCAGACACACAGCCATCCGGCCCTTGCTGAGCTAGTCCAGCCAACACACAGAAATGTAAGAGAGACTAAATATTCCATTCCATTCCAGCCATTCCATTCCATTCCATCCCAGCCATTCCATTCCATTCCACTGGAGTCCTTCCCCTTCCCCTTCCCCTTCCCCTTCCAGCCCAGGCTGGAGTGCAATGGCATGATATCGGGTCACTGCAGCCTCCACCTCCCAGGTTCAAGTGATTCTCCTACCTCAGCCTTCCGAGTAGCTGGGACTACAGATGTGCACCACTATGCTTGGATAATTTTTGTATGTTTAGTGCAGACAGGGTTTCACCATGTTGGCCAGGCTGGTCTCCAACTCCTGACCTCAGGTGATCCACCCAC
>NW_012099943.1:8314-10265 GCF_000951045.1 Mandrillus leucophaeus
TTCTTCTTCTTCTTCTTCTTCTTCTTTTTATTTTCTTTTAGAGACAGAGTCTTGCTCTGTCACCCAGGCTGGAGTGCAGTGGTGCCATCTTGGCTCACTGCAACCTCTGCCTCCTAGGTTCAAGCAACTGTCCTGCCTCAGCCTCCTGAGTAGCTGGGATTACAGGCGCCCACCACTATGCCCGGCTAATTTTTGTATTTTTAGTAGAGATGGGGTTTCACCATGTTGGCCAGGCTGGTCTCAAACTCCTGACTTCAGGTGATCTGCCCCCCTTGGCCTCCCAAATTGCTGGGATTACAGGTGTGAGCCACCGTGCCTGGCCTCATCTTCCCAGTTTGTATGTGGAGCCTGTGGCTTGGGGTATTTTTTTAAATTCTCTGTGACCAGGTAAGACACAGGCAGAACATATCTGAGCTCTGAAAACATCCCAGGCTAAACTTGAGTGGGCAGGAGTTTGAGGCCTGTCAGGTCAGAAACGAGACTAAGATTCCACAGCGGACCTGTGCTCACAGCTGAATTGTGCTGACCTGAAATACTGTGCCCGCTTCTCTCCATTCAACTTGTCTTGGTTTGACTTAGAACCACTGCAGAGGAGAAGCATTCTCCTGCTTCAGCCTTCTGAAGTGCTGAGATTACAAGCGTGTACCTTTCCACTTTTCATGCTTTCAGTATTTTCCCATCCCTTGATTAAACATTTGGGTTTAAATTATTTTTGTTGTTGTTGTTTCTTTTTGAGACTTTTTTTTGTTCAGACTCTCATCTGAAGCTGGAGCTTCTGCTAAGCATCTGTTTGCATGGGAATGGAAGGGACATGAGCACCCACAGTTGTGGCGAAAAGATCCCTGGGTGTGACAAAGGAGGAGCTGGGCCAAGGAGACCCACCCACTGTGTCCCTGGACCTCCCAAGGAATCCCAGGAGCCTCGAAGCATAAACCACATCTTCACTGTCTTAGAAACGCTGCTGTCCTTACTTCATTTTACTCATGCTAAAGGCTCTGTTTTTCCTTTGTCTAGATCTTTCTCTCTCTCTCTCTCTCTCTCTCTCTCTCCTGTTTTTTCTTTCTCAGATGGATTTTCACTGTCGCCCAGGCTGGAGTGCAATGGCACAGTATCAGCTCACAGCAAACTCTGCCTCCTGGGTTCAAGCAATTTTCCTGTCTCAGCCTCCCAAGTAGCTGGGATTACAGGTGTGAGCCACCACATCTGGCTAATTTTTGTATTTTTAGTAGAGATGGGGTGTCACCATGTTGGCTAGGCTGGTCTCAAACTCCTGACCTCAGCTGATCTGCCTGCCTCCCAAAGTACTGGGATTACAGGCCTGAGCCACTGGGCGCAGCCAGATCTTTGTTTCTTAACACAGAATATTGTTTTTCTTTTGGATTATGATTATTATTTCTTGGAGCCAGGGTCTCGCTCTGTCACTCAGGCTGGAGTGCAGTGGTGCAGTCATGGCTCACTCCAGCCTTTATCTCCTGGGCCCAGGTGATCCTCCAACCTCAGCCTCCCAAGTAGCTGGGATTATAAGTGCACGCCACCATGTCTGGCTAATTTTTTATTTATAAGTATTTTTTCTAGAGATAGGGTCTCGCTCTGTTGCCCAGGCTGGTCTCAAATTCCTGGGCTCAAGCAATCCTCCTGCTTCAGCCTCCCAAAGTGCTGAGATTACAAGTGTGAACCTTTCCACTTTTAATGCTTTCAGTATTTTCCCATCCCTTGATTAAACATTTGGGTTTAAATTATTTTTGTTGTTGTTGTTTCTTTTTGAGACAGAGTCTTGCTCTGTTGCCCAGGCTAGAGTGCAGTGGCATGATCTCAGCTCACTGCAACCTCCACCTCCTGGGTTCAAGAGATTCTCACGCCTCAGCCTCCCGAGTAGCTGGGATTACAGGCACCTGCCACCATGCCCAGCTAATTTTTTGTATTTTTAGTAGAGACAGGGTTTCACCATGTT
>NW_012099943.1:10315-11657 GCF_000951045.1 Mandrillus leucophaeus
TCCCGAGTAGCTGGGATTACAGGCACCTGCCACCATGCCCAGCTAATTTTTTGTATTTTTAGTAGAGACAGGGTTTCACCATGTTGGCCAGGCTAGTCTCGAATTCCTGACCTCAAGTGATCCGCCTACCTTGGCCTCCCAAAGTGCTGGGATTACAGGCGTGAGCCACTGCACCTAGCCTAAATTTTTTTTTTTTTTAAATCTTAACCTGTTAACATTTTTCCTCTAATTAATGCTGGTTTTCTTTCATTGAGGAGGGAGGAGAAGCAAGAATGGGGTCAACTACTCTCATCCACTGAAGAGGGATTTTTTTTCTAGCATACACTGTCATAGTAATGTACCTATATTGTAAAACATGTAGAAATGACAGAAAAGTCCAAAAAAGCAGTAAAGTATGTCCAAAAATGAAAACACTGCTCTATTTGTGAGTCAAGTAATAATTTCAATTTTATATTCAAAATGTTTTACTCATTTCAAATTCAGGTTCTAATTCAACTATAATTAAAATAATATTTTGTCCACAAATATGTGTATTTAATAACGTCTTAGTCCCCAGTATTTACTGAATTAGAAGGTTCTCTCTCTCTTTTCTTTTTTTTCCTTTTTTTCTTTTTTGAGACAACGTCTCTCTCTGACACCCAGGCTGGAGTGCAGTGGCACCATTACAGCTCACTGCAGCCTCGACCTCCTGGGCTTATGCGATCCTCCCACCTCAGCCTCCTGAGTAGCTAGGATCACACGCATGCACCACCATTTTTTGTATTTTTTGCAAAGATGAAGTCTCACCATGTTGCTCAGGCTGGTCTTGAACTCTGGTGTTCAACCAGTTCACCTGCCTCGGCCTCCCAAAGTGTTGGAGTTACAGTCATGAACCCCCGCACCTTGCCAAGACTCCGTTTTCTAGATATTTGAGTAAAATAATGGTTCTTCTGCAAATGAGGCTCCATTGAGGTTAATTTGTGCCCTGGTCTTTATTTATTTATTTATTTGATAAAACAAAAGAAAGGTGTCAAATGATAACCTGCTAGATACTTGTTTTTGTTTTTGAGACAGAATCTCACTCTGTAGCCCAAGCTGGAGTGCTGTGGCACCATCTCAGCTCACCGCAACCTCCACCTCCCAGGCTCAAGCGATTCTCATGCCTCAGCCACCCGTGTAGCTGGGACTACAGGTGCACACGACCATGCCCAGCTAATTTTTTGTATTTTAGTAGAGACAGGGTTTTACCATGTTGGCCAGGATGGTCTTGAACTCCTGAGCTCAGGCGATCTGCCCGCCTCAGCCTCCCAAAGTGCTGGGATTACAGGCGTGATCCACCATGCCCAGCCTTGTTTGTTTTTTT
>NW_012099943.1:11707-15275 GCF_000951045.1 Mandrillus leucophaeus
GGATCACACGCATGCACCACCATTTTTTGTATTTTTTGCAAAGATGAAGTCTCACCATGTTGCTCAGGCTGGTCTTGAACTCTGGTGTTCAACCAGTTCACCTGTCTCGGCCTGCCAAAGTGTTGGAGTTACAGTCATGAACCCCCGCACCCTGCCAAGACTCCGTTTTCTAGATATTTGAGTAAAATAATGGTTCTTCTGCAAATGAGGCTCCATTGAGGTTTATTTGTGCCCTGGTCTTTATTTATTTATTTATTTGATAAAACAAAAGAAAGGTGTCAAATGATAACCTGCTAGATACTTGTTTTTGTTTTTGAGACAGAATCTCACTCTGTAGCCCAAGCTGGAGTGCTGTGGCACCATCTCAGCTCACCGCAACCTCCACCTCCCAGGCTCAAGCGATTCTCATGCCTCAGCCACCCGTGTAGCTGGGACTACAGGTGCACACGACCATGCCCAGCTAATTTTTTGTATTTTAGTAGAGACAGGGTTTTACCATGTTGGCCAGGATGGTCTTGAACTCCTGAGCTCAGGCGATCTGCCCGCCTCAGCCTCCCAAAGTGCTGGGATTACAGGCGTGATCCACCATGCCCAGCCTTGTTTGTTTTTTTTGAGACAGGGTCTTGCTCTGTCACCCAGGCTGGAGTGCCAACTCAGCTCCCCACAGCCTCAGCCTCCCGGCTCCAAGCAATTCTCTTGCCTCAGCCTCCCGGGTAGCTGGGATTACAGGCACACACAGCCACGCCCAGCTAATTTTTGTATTTTTAGTAGAGACAGGGTTTCACCATGTTGGCCGGGCTGGTCTTGAACTCCTGACCTCAAGTGATCCGCCTGCCTCGGCCTCCCAAAGTGCTGGGATTACAGGTGTGAGCTACCACGCTTGGCCGATTCTTGATTCTAAAAGCATCATGGTACCCACCAGAATCTTCCATGGGTTCAGTTTTCACACTGATGGGGCCGCAGCTGCAAGGAGAAGGGAACCCTGGTCAGGATGGGCAGGGTGAGGACCAGGCAGAGCCGCCTGGACACGCTAAGCTCAAATGCCCTGGACCTCCGTGGCACCAAATCCCCCTCCTCCCATCAACCAAATGCAGCACTGCCTCCACTTTAACATTAACGTTCTGAATAAGTTGTCCCAAAATTAAATGTGTCTACTGAAAATAGTCTTCTAATTCCAAAGGTCTTTCTGGACAAAGAATAGGATAGAAAATAAGGAAGAGAAGAAGCACATTAACCCTTTACACTGCACCTAAATGCTGTAAGGAGGCCTGTCATCCAAAAACGAACACTGTGCATAGTTGTGGATTTTAGTTGCTATGATTTATCTTTTACCTTTCATTTGGTGATACGATGGATCTCTCAGCATCTGTTACCATCCCAGGGCCACCTGTGGAGGAATAGAAAGACATACACCAGCCCCTTTTAGCACCTTGGAAAATGACTAACATCCAAAGGCACAGAAATTGACAGCAAACACACAGAAAACGGAACTCCCAGATCGAAGCCATCGTGGAAAAGTCATTGAGAGAGAAACCGACTCAAAGCAGCCACTGTGTTCCGGGGCCATTTGTGTGGGCGAGATGGGGATTACCAAGGAGTGTTTTGGGGCCAGAGCATGGGCATGGGGCCGAGCCTCAGCTCACCAGCTGGGCTGCCTCCAGCAACTCACTAAACCTCCCTCGGCCTCCACTTCCTTGTGAACACGGTGGTTGTGGGAGGATTCATGAATATATGCAAAATGACTACAACAGTGCCTGTACATTGTAAGCACTAAGTTACAGCTGCTATGACACGAGCTTCCCCTTGATCTGTGGTTTCGCTTTCCTCAGTTTGTTCCCCAAGGTCAACCAAGGTCTCCAAAGAGTAAACGGAAAATTCCAGAAATAAACAATTCAGAAGTTTGAAATTACACGTTGTTCTGAGCAGCGTGATGAAGTGTGGTGCCGTCCTGCCTGGACATGACTCATCCCTTTGTCCTGCGATCCACGCTGTCTACACTACTTGCCCATTAGTCACTGAGTAGCTGGCTCTGTTATCAGACTGATGGTCCTGGGAAGGCTGGGGTGCTTGTGCTCAAGTCACCTTTATTTGACTTCATAATGGCCCCAAAGTGCAAGATTAGTAATGAGGGCATATTGTTATAATTGTTCTATTTTATCTTTAGTTATTGCTGTTAATCTCCTACTGTGCTTGATTTATTGATTTACTGAGATGGATCTTGCTCTGTTGCCTGGGCTGGAGTGCAGTGGCACGATCTCGGCTCATTGCAACCTCCACCTCCCGGGTTTAAGCAATTCTCCCGCCTCAGCCTCCCGAGTAGCTGGGACTACAGGCGCACACCACCACGAGTGGCTAATTTTTGTATTTTTAGTAGAGACAGGGTTTCATCATGTTGGTCAGGCTGGTCTCAAACTCCTGACCTCAGGTAATCCACCCACCTTGGCCTCCCAAAGTGCTGGGATTACAGGCATGAGCCACCACGCCCGGCCTGTGTTTCATTTATAAATTAAACTTTCTCATAGGTATGTATGGTTAGGGAAAAACAGTATATGTAGGGTTCTGTACTACCCATGGGTCTGGGCATCCACTGGGGGTCTTGAAGCATATTCCCCAAGGATAAGGGGGGACCACTGTATTATTGTTTTTCTGTGATGGTGATACAAGTCAGTTGGGACAACAGTCCATGGCCACCTGCCACCCTGCCCCCTCACTTCTCCTTTAATGTGAGTTAGACGGTGACAGGAACTCACCATCGCTCCTGAAACAGACTTCACACTGTGTTTAGTCCCTGGCTAAGAAGAACTGGAGCATGTCATACACCCAGCAGGTGCCTTGTGAACTGTGCCACCCCCGACCCCTGCCATCTCCCTACTCCACCTAGGCAGTCTCAGCAAGACATTCTCTTTTATTCTTATTTATTTATTTATTTTTCAGACAGTCTCATTTTCTCACCCAAGCTAGAGTGCACTGGCACAATCTCAGCTCACTGCAAACTCCACATCTCGGGTTCAAGCTATTCTCCTGCCTCAGCCTCCTGAGTAACTGGGATAACAGGTACCCGCCACCACGCCTGGCTAACTTTGGTAATTTTAGTAGAGATGGGGTTTTACCATGTTGACCAGGCTGGTCTTGAACTCCTGACCTCAAGTGATCTGCCCACCTCTGCCTCCCAAAGTGCTGGGATTACAGGTGTGAGTCACTGCGCCCAGCCAGTTTTTTTTTTTTTTTTTAATAGCTACAAATGTATTTTTCTTTTCTTTTCTTTTTTTTTAATTTATTTCTTCTAAAAAAAAAAGGGCAGGGGGAGGAGGGAGATACACGTACAGAACGTGCAGGTTTGTGACCTAGGCTCATGTGTGCCACAGTGGCTTGCTGTACCTATTGGCCCGTCCTCTAAGTTCCCTCCCCTCATCCGAATTCAAGTTTAATGAAGAAGTGGTTCAGCAGCTCAGAAGAGCCACCAAACCTGAGAGGCTGTCACTTACCCAGCTGACTCTCTGGTCCGAGGAAGGGTCTGCAAGAAAAGCAACGCTGTTACCCAGTATGGACATATGAAAAAAGGATGACA
>NW_012099943.1:15325-17252 GCF_000951045.1 Mandrillus leucophaeus
TTTTTTTTTTTTTTGATAGCTACAAATGTATTTTTCTTTTTCTTTTTCTTTTTTTTAAAATTTATTTCTTCTTTAAAAAAAGGGCAGGGGGAGGAGGGAGATACATGTACAGAATGTGCAGGTTTGTTACCTAGGCTCATGTGTGCCACAGTGGCTTGCTGCACCTATTGGCCCGTCCTCTAAGTTCCCTCCCCTCATCCGAATTCAAGTTTTAATGAAGAAGAAGTGGTTCAGCAGCTCAGAAGAGCCACCAAATCTGAGAAGCTGTCACTTACCCAGCTGACTCTCTGGTCCGAGGAAGGGTCTGCAAGAAAAGCAACGCTGTTACCCAGTATGGACATATGAAAAAAGGATGACACATCTGAACAGTCAGCTCTGAATCGCAACAGGCGGAATGCATGAGTGAATTAAAATTACGCGATCAGTTTCATCTTTAAATGAACTGAGAGGGTGGGGGTGCAGAGCGTGTCACCTATTTATGATGAATGAAATCCCTGCTTTGTTCTCCAAAATCCATTTCAGGGTTTCAAGGTTGTAGTTCTCAGGGTGTTGAAAGGCAACGCCTTCCGGAAGCCCCTGCACTGCCACAGCCGACTGGTCTCGCAGCATCTTCTCATAGGGAACAGGCACCATCACCGTCGTCCCTAAAGCTTTACCTACAAGAAGATGCAAACGTCTTTAGATGGGGTGAACCTAATGTTCCACCAGTGGTTTTTTTAGGTTTGTTTTTTTTTTTGTAGAGACGGCGTCTCACTCTGCCACCCAGGCTGGAGTGCAATGGTGAGATCTCGGCTCATCACAACCTCCACCTCCCGGATTCAAACAATTCTCCTGCCTCAGCCTCCCGAGTAGCTGGGACTATAGGCACACACTGCCACACCCAGCTAATTTCTTTGGTATCTTAGTAGAGATGGGGATTTCACCATGTTGCCCCAGACTGGTCTCAAACTGCTGAGCTCAGGCAGTCCACCCACCTTAGCCTCCCAAAGTGCTAGGATTACAGGCGTAAGCCACCGAGCCCAGCCTAGTTTGTTGTTGTTGTTGTTGTTGTTGTTGTTGTTTTAATTAAGAGACAGGGTTTCGACTGGGCTCACTGCAACCTCTGCCTCCTGGGTTCAAGCAATTCTCCTGCCTCTGCCTCCTGAGTAGCGGGGATTACAGCTGCCTGCCACCGTGCCCGACTAATTTTTATATTTTTAGTAGAGACGGAGTTTCACTATGTTGGCCAGGCTGGTCTCGAACTCTTGATCTCAGGTGATCCACCCACCTCAGCCTCCCAAGTAGTTGGTGTGAGTCACCACGCCCAGCCTGTTATCTAGCTTTTTAAAACACTGCAAAGGATTTTTGAAAATTATTTTTATTTTATTTTGTAGAGACAGGGTCTTACTATGCTGCTCAGTCTGGTCTCAAACTCCTGGGCTCAAATGATCCTCCCACCTTAGCCTCCCAAGTAGCTGGAATTATAGGCTCAAGCCACCATGCCCAGTATGTGTGTGTTTTTTTTTTTTTTAAATTCCCATCTTCATGCCTATGGAAAGACATGGATGGGTAGGTGGAGCAACAACTGAGGGGTGAGGGAGGTGACTGAGCCAACACTGACTATGTTTAACAATACACTGGCCTTGATGTGAGGGCTCTCTAAAATGGGATCAACGAAGAAAGACTGATCAATACAGAAGTTTCCACAGAGCAGAAGATCCAAGATCCACATAATCTTCTATAAGAACACTTAATCTGGTAATCAAGAACTGGTGGCCAGGCGCGGTGGCTCACACCTGTAATCCCAGCAATTTGGGAGGCCAAGGCAGGAGGATCACCTGAGGTCAGGAGTTCGAAACCAACCTGGCCAACAGGGCAAAACCCCGTCTCTACTAAAAATACAAAAATTAGCTGGGCGTGGTGGTGGGCACCTGTAATCCCAGCTACT
>NW_012099943.1:18445-20335 GCF_000951045.1 Mandrillus leucophaeus
TGCAAGCTCCGCCTCCCGGGTTCACGCGATTCTCCTGCCTCAGCCTCCCGAGTAGCTGGGACTATAGGCACCTGCCACCATACCTGGCTATTTTTTTTCGTATTTTTTACTAGAGACAGGGTTTCACTGTGTCAGCCAGGATGGTCTCAATCTCCCGGCGTCGTGATCCACCCGCTTCAGCCTCCCAAGTTGTTGGGATTAACAGGTGTGAGCCACCGCGCCCAGCCAAGTATAGTTTTCTTACATGGATATACTGTGTCATTGGTGAAGTCTGGAGTTTTAGTGTACTCATCACCCAAATAATGTACATTGTACCCATGAAGTAATTTATCATCCCTTACCCGCCTCCTGCCTCCCACCCCTCTGAGTCTCCAATGTCTCTTATTTTACACTCTATGACCATGTTTTTGTTTGTTTGTTTTGAGACAGAGTCTCACTCTGTCGCCCAGGCTGGAGTGCAGTGGCATAATCTCAGCTCACAGTAACCTCTGCCTCCTGAGTTCGGGAGATTCTCGTGCCTCAGCCCCCCTAGTAACTGGGATTACAGGCGCCCGCCACTACACCAGGCTCATTTTTGCATTTTTAGTAGAGACAGAGTTACATCATGTTGGCCAGGCTGGTCCTTGAACTCCCGGCCTCAAGTGATGTCCCCACCTCGGTTTCCCAAAGTGCTGGGATTACAGGCGTGAGCCACCACGCCCAGCCCCACACTGTATGTCGATGTGTACCTATTATTTAGCCCCTCTTATAAGTAAGGACACGTAGCATTTGCCTTTTTAAGTTAATTGATAAAGACAATAGCCCCCAATCCATGTTGCTGTAAAAGACATCATTCTTTTTTTTTTGAGAGTCTCTTACTGTTGCCTAAGCTGGAGTGCAGTGGTGTGATCTCAGCTCACTGCAACCTCTCCCTCCCGGGTTCAAGTGATTCTCTTGCCTCAGCCACCCGAGTAGCTGTGATTACAGGCATGTGCCACCACGCCCGGCTAATTTTTGTATTTTTAGTAGAGATGAGGTTTCACCATGTTGGCCAGGCTGGTCTAGAACTCCTGATCTCAAGTGATCCATGGCCTCGGCCTCCCAAAGTGCTTGGATTATAGGCGTGAGCTACCGCGCCTGGCCATTTCATTCTTTTTTATGGCTCAGTAGTATCCCATTGCGTATGTACCACATTTTCTTTATCCAATCATCTGGTGATGATGGATGCTTAGCTTCATTAGATATCTTTGCTACTGTGAATAGTGCTGTGATGAACATTCAAGGCAGGTGTCTCTTTGATAGAATGATTTCTTTTCCTTTGGGTAGATGCCAAGTAGTGGGCTTGCTGGATTGAATGGGGGTTTATGTTTAGTTCTCTAAGAAACCTCCATACTGTTTTCCATAGAGGTTGTACTAATTTACACCAACAGGTGAAGCTTCCTAGTAATCGTCAACTGGTAACATGGGATTAGCTGCTAGAGGGAGCGAGGACTCTAAAGAGAACCATAAGCAGCAGGTTGCAGGAGCATCTGTAACTGCTGGACTGAGGCAAGGGACCCAGGAGGGAGCAAATCCAGGAATGGGGTGGCCCCCCAGGGCCAAGATTCAGACCTTATTAAACAGGATTTGGCCATGGTCCACTGCATAGTGGGAAAGCCTATGGGGGTACCCATGTGGTGGCTGGCAAGCAGGCGCCTGCTTTCTGGGGGTGCTGGCGGAAATCACTAGACAGTTGCCCTGTGGGTATCTGCAACACTTTCTGGGCATTATAAGGAAGATGCCCTCTAGTGTGCCAGTGGAACTCTCCGGAAGCTACCTGGATGGTGATGCCAAGAGAATTTGCTGGGAAATCATGCTCTGGGGAACTGGTGGAACTCCCTGGGAAACTGCCTGTGGGTATGGTGTCACTGA
>NW_012099943.1:22560-23971 GCF_000951045.1 Mandrillus leucophaeus
AATGAAAGACTGATAGCCAAGATGAGAAATGACAAAGATGGGCCAGGTGTGGTGGCTCACCCCTGTCATCCCAGCACTTTGGGAGGCTGAGGCAGACAGATCACTTGAGGTCAGGAGTTCCAGACCTTGCTGGCCAATGTGGTCAAACCCCACCTCTACTAAAAAAATACAAAAACTAGCCAGGTGTGGTGGCGCACACCTGTAATCCCAGTTACTCAGTAGGCTGAGGCACAAGAATCACTTGAACCTGGGATCCAGAGGTTGCAGTGAGCAGAGATCACACCACTGCACTCTGGCCTAGGCAACAGAGTGAGACTCCATCTCAAAGAAAAAAAAAGAAATCGCGAAGATTCCGTCTCCCCACTTCTGTTCAACACAGTATTGGAAGTCCTAGCCAGAGCAATTAAATTAGGTAAGAAAAAAAAAAAGGCCTCCAAATTTGAAAGAAAGAAGTAAAATTATCTCTGTTCATAGATGATACATGATTTTGTATGTAGAAAACCCTAAAAATTCCACACAAAAATCTATTTGAAGTCCAACAGATTCAGCAAAGTTGCAGGATACTACATCAACACACCAAATCAACTGCATTTCTATACAGTAACAATGAACAATCTGCAAAGGAAATTAAGAAAACAATTCCATTTACAATAGCATCCGAAAGAATAAAATCCTTAAGGATAGACCTAATCAAGGAACTGAAAATCTGTATGCTAAAACAATAAAACTGCTGGGCCTCTGAGCCCAAGCTAAGCCATCATATCCCCTGTGACCTGCACGTATACATCCAGATCACCTGAAGCAACTGAAGATCCACAAAAGTGAAAATAGCCTTCACTGATGACATTCCACCATTGTGATTTGTTTCTGCCCCACCCTAACTGATCAATGTACTTTGTAATCTCCCCAACCCTTAAGAAGGTTCTTTGTAATTCTCGCCACCCTTGAGAATGTACTTTGTGAGATCTACCCCCTGCCCGCAAAACACTGCTAACTCCACCGCCTATCCCAAAACCTGTAAGAACTAATGATAATACACCATCCTTTGCTGACTCTCTTTTTGGACTCAGCCCACCTGCACCCAGGTGAAATAAACAGCCTTGTTGCTCACACAAAGCCTGTTTGGTGGTTTCTTCACACGGACATGTGAGACAAAAACACTGCTGAAAAACATTAAAAGAAGGGCACGGTGGCTCATGCCTGTAGTTCTATAATCCCAGCATTTTGGGAGGCTAAGGCAAGCAGATCACTTGAGTTTAGGAGTTCAAGACCAAGCTAGGCAACATAGCAAAACCCCGTTTCTACTAAAAATACAAAAATTAGCTGGGTGTGGTGGTGCATGCCTGTAGTCCCAGCTACTTGGGAAGCTGAGGCAGTAGAATCGCTTGAACCTGGGAAGCAGAGATTGCAG
>NW_012099943.1:28881-29876 GCF_000951045.1 Mandrillus leucophaeus
AGGCGGAGCTTGCAGTGAGCTGAGATCACGCCACTGCACTCCAGCCTGGGCGACAGAGCAAGACTCCATCTCAAAAAAAAAAAAAAAGGAAAAAAGGAGTAATTGTATAATGGTTATTAACAGGCGGTAACACACAACAAGCTCTGGAAAAGCTTTTCCCCTTCCTTTGGAAAGGACTAAAGTAACAGTATTTTGTAAAATGTGTGCTTATTTTAGGAATTAAAGATAATTTGTTCTATGTCCTTGAAATTTATTCTAAGAAACCAGAGTACTGCTGAGGACCTAGCACAAAATAAAATGACCATTTGTCTTGGACTCTGCAGTGTTAAGCAGTGTTTATTTGGTAAGCTGAATCCAAGAAGATGTGTTAGGATCCTTTCTAGGAGAATGCTTACGGTATCTTAGAAGACTACAGAAGTCTTGCCTGCAATCCTTTTGAGACTGGGAATACAAAGGACAAAATTACAACACCTACAGTATTTTGCAAAATCTTTCTGAAAATCCGTCCTGGCATTAACAAAAGCGCATCCTCTCTCGGTTCCGACGACAAACACGTCTGTTTCGTACACTGCGATGCAGGCCACTTCTGCCTTGGACTTGGCCAGTTCTTTACACTGAAACAGAAACAAAAGGGGATGTATTATCTACAAGGGCAGATCCAAGTTCGCGGTGCCTGGGAGGCCTGCTTTAAGAATACAAAATTAGGGCCGGGCGCTGTGGCTCATGCCTGTAATCCCAGCACTCTGGGAGGCCGAGGCGGGCGGATCACGAGGTCAGGAGATTGAGACCGTCCTGGCTAACACGGTGAAACCCCGCCTCTACTAAAAATACAAAAAACTAGCCGGGCGTGCTGGTTGGCGCCTGTAGTCCCAGCTACTCAGGACGCTGAGGCAGGAGAATGGCATGAACCTGGGAGGCAGAGCTTGCAGTGAGCCAAGATCGTGCCACTGCACCCCAGTCTGGGGGACAGAGTGAGACTCCATCTCAAAAAAAAA
>NW_012099943.1:29926-30326 GCF_000951045.1 Mandrillus leucophaeus
TGTCTCAAAAAAAAAAAAAAAAAATTAAGTAGCAAAAGGAATATTTATTTATTTTATTTTTATTTTTATTTGTTTTTTGAGATGGAGACAGAGTCTTGCTCTGTCGCCCAGGCTGGAGTGCAGTGGTGCGATCTTGGCTCACTGTAAGCTCCATCTCCCGGGGTCACGCCATTCTCCCGCCTCAGCCTCCCAAATAGGGGGGACAACAGGCACCCACCACCAGGCCTGACTAATTTTATTTTTTTAATTTTTAGTAGAGATGGGGTTTCACCGTGTTAGTCAGGATGGTCTCGATCTCCTGACCTCGTGATCCTCCCACCTTGGCCTCCCAAAGTGCTGGGATTACAGGCGTGAGCCACCGCACCCAGCCAGAATATTTATTTAGAATGAGAAAAATCAC
>NW_012099943.1:35266-41383 GCF_000951045.1 Mandrillus leucophaeus
TACGATTTTTCCCTACATTTTTGGCTGCAGACTTTCTGGTTACCTCTTCATATACACAGACCTTGTATTTATTTATTTATTTATTTATTTATTTATATTTTTTAATTTTTTTTTTTTTTTGAGACGGATTCTTGCTCTGTCACCCAGGTTGGAGTGCAGTGGTGCTATTTCAGCTCATTGAAACCTCTGCCTCAGCCTCCCACGTTAGCTGGGATTAAAGGTGCCTGCCACCACACCCAGCTAGTATTTTTGCATTTTTAGTACAGACGGGGTTTCACCAAGTAGACCAAGCTGGTCTCAATTCCTGACCTCAGGTGATCAAGCCATCCTCCTCGGCCTCCCAAAGTGCTGGGATTATAGCCACCACACCCTGCCTCCTTTTCTTTATAATATTTTATTTACTGATAAGAAACACACACATAGAATTTATTAGTTTTTTTTTAAAACAAGGTTGCACTCTGTTACCCAACCTGGATTGCAGTGGTGTGATCACGGGTCACTGCAGCCTGGACCTCCTTGGTTCAGGTGATCCTCCCACCTCAGCCTCCCAAGTAGCTAACACTACAGGCATGCGCCCCCATGCCCAGCTAATTTTTGTATGTTTAGTAGAGATGGGGTTTCACTATGTTGACCAGGCTGGTCTCAAACTCCCGACCTCGTGATCTGCCTGCCTTGGCCTCCCAAAGTGCTGGGATTACCGGCATGAGCCACCACACCCAGCCTAAAAATTTTTTTAGTAGAGACAAGGTCTTGCTATGTTACCCAGGCTGGTCTCAAAACTCCTGAGCTCAAGCGATCCTCTGGCCTCAGCCTCACAAAGTGGTGAGATTACATGAGATTACAGGCGTGAGTCACCCTGCCTACCCCTAATGCTTTCTTTTAAAATTAATTCCAATTTGCAGGGTTTTTGTTGTTGTTGTTGTTGTTGTTGTTGTTGTTTAGAGTCAGGGTCTTGTGTTGTGCCGGCTGGAGTGCAGTGTCATGCTAGCTCACTGCAGACTTGAACTCCTGGGCCTGAGCAATCCTTCCACCTCAGCACCCCAACTAGCTGGAACTATGGCACCATCCCCTCTAGCTAACTTTTAAAAAATAGTCTTGTACGGCCGGGCGCGGTGGCTCAAGCCTGTAATCCCAGCACTTTGGGAGGCCGAGGCGGGTGGATCATGAGGTCAGGAGATCGAGACCATCCTGGCTAACATGGTGAAACCCCGTCTCTACTAAAAATACAAAAAAAAAAAAAACTAGCCGGGCGTGGTGGCGGGCGCCTGTAGTCCCAGCTACTTGGAGGCTGAGGCAGGAGAATGGCATGAACCTGGGAGGCGGAGCTTGCAGTGAGCCGAGATCGCACCACTGCACTCCAGCCTGGGCGACACAGCGAGACTCCGTCTCAAAAATAAAAAAATTTAAAAAATTAAAAAAATAAAAAAATAGTCTTGTAGAGACAAGGTCTTACAACCTGCCCAGGCTGGTCTCCAACTCCTGGCCTCAAGTCATTCTCCCACCTTGCCTCCCAAACTGCTGGGATTACAGGCTGACTACACTAATTTTGATCACTCGAATGATGTGGTGTCTGTCAGATTTCTGCACTGTAAAGTTACTGATTTTCCATTTTTAATCAATAAATATCTTCCGATCAGATACTTTGGAGTTATGTAAATTTCTCGTCAAATTTTCACCCACCAGGTAAAGTTTACCTTTTGGGTGTAAATAGATATATAGAAATAGGTTATTTACTTTTTTTTTCTTGAGACAGAGTCTCACTCTGTTGCCCAGGCTGGAGTGCAATGGCACAATCTCAGCTCAATACAACCTCCGCCTCCTGGGTTCAAGTGACTCTCGTGCCTCAGCCTCCTGAGCAGCTGGGAATACAGGCGTGTGCCACCACACCCAGCTAATGTTTCTATTTTTAATAGAAACAGGGTTTCACCATGTTGGCCAGGCTTGTCTCCAACTCCTGACCTCAAGTAATCCACACGCCTTGGCCTCCCAAAGTGCTGGGATTACAGGCATGAGCCACTGCGCCTGGCCTATTTACTTTTGAATTTAGATTTTTAAAATATTCTCAAACATGGTAACAAAGGTTACCATTCATTACATTTCAGTTCTGGGAAGCTTAAGTTTATATAATTGCATCCATAATGTAATATACAAACACATAAATAATCTGACAAGCCCATTATCCTCTATAAAGAATACCCTTATATAGATGTCAAGCAGAAGGCAAACATCAAAAGTGATACTGAAGCAGCCGGGCACAGTGGCTCACACCTGTAATCCCAGCACTTTGGGAGGCCGAGGTGGGCAGATCACCTGAGAGGTAAGGAGTTTGAGGCCAGCCTGGCCAACATGGTGAAACCGTTTCTCTTAAAAATACAAAAAATTAGTCGGGCGTAGTGGCAGGCACCTGTAATCCCAGCTACTTGAGAGTCTGAGGCAGGAGAACTGCTTGAACCTGGGAGGCAGAGGTTGCAGTGAGCCGAGATTGAGCCACTGCACTCCAGCCTGGGCGACAGAGTGAGACTCTGTCCTGGAAAAAAAAAAAAAAAAAGGGAGATACTAAAGTGTTTCATGATTCTGTCATTTCGACAATGATCCATCTATGGAATGTCAGACAAGTGTCAGGCTGTCTCACCATGGACTCGAGGGCAGACACGAGGAATGTCACCACCATCCTGCTCTCTGAGGAGGACTCTTCTTCAACGGGCAGGGTGGACACTGCTACCTGGGCCATGATCCCTGTGCAAAAGAAGCAATAAGAAAGCGGCAAAAATTCAGAGTCTGAAACCCACATTTAGAGCTGTGAGGGTGCTCACAAAAGATCTAGTTCAAACTTTCCTCTTGAGGTGAAGAAACTGAAATGTAAAGGCATTTAGTGACTTGCCCATGAGCTCCTGAATAGTAATGCTAACCTATTTTATTTTGAGACAGGGTCTTGCTCTGTCACCCAGGCTAGAGTGCAGTGGCACAATCACAGCTTACTGTAACCTCTGCCCCCTGGATTCAGTCGATCTTCCCACCTCAGCCTCCCCAGTAGCTGGGACTACAGGTGAGCACCACCACACCTGGCTAATTTTTGTAGTTTTTGTAAAGATGGGTTTTTGCCATATTACCTAGGCTGGTCTCAAACTCCTGAGCTCAAGCAATCTGGCTTCCTTGGCCTCCCAAAGTGCTGGGATTACAGGTGTGAGCCACCGTGCCCAACCCTGCTTTCTATTTTTTTTTTTTTTTGACACTGAATTTCACTCCTGTTGCCCAGGCTGGTGCAACGGCGCAATCTCAGTTCACTGCAACCTCCACCGCCTGAGTTCAAGTAATTCTTTTCTGCCTCAGCCTCCGGAGTAGCTGGGATTACAGATGCCTGCCACCACACCCAGCTAATTTTTGCATTTTTAGTAGAGACAGGGTTTGCCATGTTGGCCAGGCTGGTCTCGAACTCCTGACCTGAGGCGATTCGCCTGCCTTGGCCTCCCGAAGTGCTGGGATTACAGGCGTGAGCCACTGTGCCCAGTCAACTTTCTTTTTTAAAAACTATTTATTTATTTAGACAGAGGGTCTTGCTCTGTCGCTCAGGCTGGAGTGCAGTGGCGCAATCTCAGCTCACTGTAGGGTCCCAAGCAGCTGGGACTACAGGCACACACCATCACACCTGGATTTTTTTTTTTTTTTGTAGAGACAAGGTTTTGCCATGTTGCCCACGCTGGTCTTAAATTCCTGGTCTCAAGTGATCCGCGATCCGCCTGCCTCGGCTTCCCAAAGTGCTGGGATTATAGGCATAAGCCACCATGCCTAGCCCTTTTTTTTTTTTTTTGGCGGGGGTGGCGGGGGTACAGAGTCTTGCTCTGCCGCCCAGGCTGGAGTGCAGTGGCACAATCTCGGCTCCCTGAAACCTCTGCCTCCCAGGTTCAAGCGATTCTCCTGCCTCAGCCTCCCAAGTAGCTGGGATTACAGGCTCCCACCACGCCTGGTTAATTTTTGTATTTTTAGTAGAGATGGGGTTTCACCATGTTGGACCAGGCCAGTCTCGAATTGCTGACCTCAAGTGATCCACTTGCCTAGGCCTCCCAAAGTGCTGCGATTACAGGCGTGAGCCACCGCACCCAACCTTTTAAATTTATTTTTATGCTAACTTTACAGCATATATTTTCCACTAAACCTACACATGGCCTCCCCATAAAACAAACTCAGATATTATGTGACAGGAGCATGCTCTTTCCCAGATGAGGAGAGGAGGATTCGTATCTTACTGATCCAATGATGTTTAGTCAGATTTCAGCATGGTTGTGACAGCTACCATCCTGTTTCATTTACACATAGAAAGGATATAATGGGTTTGTGTACTAAAGATAGGAAGAGAAAATTCCTTCTTTCCCTCTTCCCTTTGGACTTCTGTCTCCTAAAAGCTCACTCTAAATTTTGCCAAGCTTTTTTTTTTAGCTTTTTGTTTGTTTGTTTTGTTTTTAGAGACAGGATCTCACTCTGTCACCCAGTCTGGAGTGCAGTGGCACAATCATGGCTCACTGCATCCTCCAACTCCCAGGCTCAAGTGATCCTCCTGCCTTACCCTCTGGAGTAGCTGGGACTGCAGGCATGTATCACCAGACCCAGCTATATTTTTAAACATTTTTTTGCAAAGATGGGGTGTTGCTCTATCGCCGAGGCTGATCTCAAATTCCTGGGCTTAAGCCATCCTCCTGTGTCGGCCTCCTTAAGTGCTGGGATGACAGGCGTGAGCCACTGTGCCTGGCTGATACATTTTGGCAAGCTCTAAATGAAGTTAGCTTTAAGAAATTCCTTTGAAAAAAATTATCTGAAATCTTAAAAACAACTTTTTGAAATGGAACATGCAAAAAAAAAGTACCCGTCAGCTACCATCATATCCCTCCAGTATTTGACTTAATTCTATTTGTAAGCAAAAGACAAATAGATCACATGAGGGTACATGTGGAAGACAGAAGATTTTTTTTTTTCTTTGAGTTTTGCTCTTGTCACCCAGGCTGGAGCGAAGTGGCGCGATCTCGGCTCACTGCAACCTCTGCCTCCCAGGTTCAAGCGATTCTCCTGCCTCAGCCTCCTGAATAGTTGGGATTACAGGCAGCCGCTACCACACCCAGCTAATTGTTGTATTTTTAGTAGAGATGGGGTTTCATCATATTGGTCAGGCTAGTCTCAAACTCCTGACCTCAGGTGGTCTGCCCGCCTTGGCCTCCCAAAGTGCTGGGATCCTAGGCGTGAGTCACTGGGCCCAGTCAAAACTAAAGATTTAAGGGAGCGAAGTGTGGAGGTGACATGGGGTTATTCGGAAATATTCACAAACGTCTCTTTCAGATCATGTGGTTTGATTTCTTACCCACTTGAATGTGGTGTGGCCACATGACTTTCGTGGACTGAGGATGTCAGGGAAGTAAATTTACTTTGCCACACTCTCTCTTCCTCCTCAGTGGCCACTGGGAACGTTTCACATGGGACTGCCACAGCAGCCTGGGTTCCAAATTGCGGACAATGTGAAACAGACTCATAGCCAATGCACAACAGACTTTTAGTGCGACCAAGAAGTAAGTCTTTGCTCCTTTAATCCTCCAAAGTCTGGTGTCGTTTGCAACTACAGCACACCCTAGCCAGTCTAGACAGTTACGGAAGGTTGAAAAGAAATTCTAAAAATGCAACTATCTATCAAAATTCTTTGAAGACACTCAAGGATCCCTTAGAGTTAGAATCTTTCTGAGAACATTAGCTATACTGAACCAGTAGGATGCAAACTGTTGTTAAAAATTTTTATAAATCTATGTATCTCTATTATTATTAAACAGAATGGTAGGGGGAAGGGAAGGATAGGGAGAGATTTGGTTGTTCTTATGAGATGGAGTATCACTCTGTCACCCAGGCTGGAGTGCAGTGCCACGATCTCAGCTCATTGCAACCTACGCCTCCTGGGTTCAGGTGATTCTCCTGCCTCAACCTCCTGAGTAGCTGGGATTGCAGGCATGAGCCACCACACCTGGCTAATTTTTGTATTTTTGGTGGAGACGGGGTTATACCATGTTGGCCAGGCTGGTCTCGAACTCTTGACCTCAAGTTATCCGTCCACCTCGGCCTCTCAAAGTGCTGGGATTACAGGTG
>NW_012099943.1:43298-44158 GCF_000951045.1 Mandrillus leucophaeus
GCCCACAGGGCGCCCTTGGTGAAGAACGTCCTATGTCATTATCAGAAATTTCAGGGCAGGCCGCGAGCCCTGCAGGATAGAAAGCACCTTGGGGACGGTGAGCCACTCGCCTTCTCCCGGCATCCTGCTCTCTGGAAATGGGTGCATCCAGGTCACACTGGAAGTTCACTGTTCTTTGCTCGTCCCGAGGTTCCTTCCCGGGACGGTCCTTAGTTGAGACTATTCGTGGAGCCTTCCCTGCACCCTTCACTTGGGGACGGCTCCCTCTCTTTTCTCCTCTTTCCAGAAAGAAACTGCCATCAGGAGGTGGCATTAATTAACAATGAACACCTGAGGAGGCATCGGGCCAGGCAGGTGATGCCAGTTTAGGAAACACCTGATACACTGGTCCCCATGGGACCACATGCCAGGAGAGCCATGGGCTGTACTCAGGCATCTTGTTTATTGAAGAAGATACTAAATCAACTGCCTATTTATTTATTTATTTATTGAGACAAGGTCTTACTCTGTCGCCCAGGCTGGAGTGCAGTTGCACAATCTCGGCCCACTGCAACCTCTGCCTCCCAGGTTCAAGCAATTCTCCTGCCTCAGCCTCCCGAGTAGCTGGGATTATAGGAACCTGCCATGGGGCCCAGCTAAGTTTTGTACGTTTTAGTAGAGACGGGGTTTCACCACGTTGGCCAGGTTGGTCTTGAACTCCTAACCTCAGGTGATCCACACGCCTTAGCATCCCAAAGTGCTGGGATTACAGGCATGAGCCACTGCGCCTGGCTGATACATTTTGGCAAGCTCTAAATGAAGTTAGCTTTAAGAAATTCCTTTGAAAAAAATTATCTGAAATCTTAAAAACTTTTTGAAAT
>NW_012099943.1:44208-45125 GCF_000951045.1 Mandrillus leucophaeus
TTTTTTTTTTTTTTTTTTTTTTTTAAGACAGCATCTTGCTCTGTCACACAGGCTGGAGTGTGATCACGGTTCACTATAGCCTCGACCTTCTGGACTCAGTTGATCCTCCCATTTCAGCCCCCAGGTGACTGGGACTACAGGTGCATGCCACCACACCTGGCTAATTTTTGCATTTTAGTGGAGATGGGGTTTCACTATGTTGCCTAGGCTGGTCTCCAACTCCTGGGCTCAAGCGATCTGCCTGCTTCCGCCACCCACAGTGCTGAGATTACAGGTGCGAGCCGCCACGCCCAGCCAATATTGTTTTTCATAGCAAAGACTGTTCTGGCAACAGAGCTGGAGTCAGAAAAAGCAGCTCAATTGCCTCCCTGCTTTTTGGCTAAGTTGAAGAGTAGAAAAAGCAGCATCCAGCCAGGAGACGCGTAGGTCCTAGAAAGTCTTTTCTTGAGCATTCTAGATTCCACTCACCAAGCAAATGTACATCAAAGAATATATAACGGCAAAGGTGTGTTATGTTTCCATTCACTAGAACACTCCCTTAGATCACGCTCCATCCTTATTCTTTTGGAAGCTCAGAGAATTTCCATTCATAATCTTTGCTTTGTCTTTAGCATCCCCAGGAGAGAAAAGGGCGTAGAAGTATTCTTATTTTACAACTTAGTAAGTCGTCCAAGGAAAGCTAGAACTTACACCAGGACAATTTTTGCCTAGTGCTATTTCCACTTCTTCACACCTTCAGTTGCCATTGATCTATGACGTCATCACACTCAATGTGTATTAAGAATTGGGGCCGGGCGTGGTGGCTCAGGACTGTAATTCCAGCACTTTGGGAGGCTGAGGCGGGCGGATCACAAGGTCAGGAGATCGAGACCATCCTGGCTAACACAGTGAAACCCCGTCTCTACCAAAAATAAAAA
>NW_012099943.1:49325-52094 GCF_000951045.1 Mandrillus leucophaeus
TGGCCAGGTTGGTCTTGAACTCCTAACCTCAGGTGATCCACACGCCTTAGCATCCCAAAGTGCTGGGATTACAGGCATGAGCCACTGCGCCCAGCATTATTTTATTTTGACATGGAGCCTTGCTCTGTTGCCCAGGCTGGAGTGCAGTGGTGTGATCTCAGCTCACTGCAACCTCCACCTCCCGAGTTCAAGCCATTCTCCTGCCTCAGCCTCCCAAGTAGCTGGGATTACAGACACCTGCCACCATGCCCGGCTAATTTTTTGTGTTTTTAGTAGAGATGGGGTTTCATCATGTTGGCCAGGGTGGTCTTGAACTCCCGACCTCAAGTGATCTACCTGCCTTGGTCTCCCGAAGCCCTGGGATTACAGGCATGAGCCAATGCTCCTGATCGGCTTTTTTATTTTTAAGAGTCAGGGTCTCACACTGTCACCCAGGCTGGAGTGCAGTGGCTCAATCATGGGTTGCTGCAGCCTCCAACTCCTAGACTCAAGCCATCCTCGCCCCTCAGCCGCCTGAGTCACTGGGATTACAACTGTGAGCCACTGCACCTGGCTCAAACAACTACTTCCTATGATTGTTTCTTTCACTTCTGACCTTTTATGAATCCCCTCAACTTAAAAATCCCAAGGAATCACATATCATGTAATTCCATTCATATTAAATTTCTAGAATAGGGAAATCTATAGGAACTGAAACTAGATTAGTGGTTATTTGGGGTTGATAGCTAAAAGGTAGAAGGTTTCAGAGTGATGAAAATGTTCAAAATTGACTGTGATGGCAGGGTGCAGTGGCTCACGCTTGTAATCCCAGAACTTTGGGAGGCCGAGGCGGGCAGATCACAAGGACAAGAGATCGAGACCATCCTGGCCAACATGGTGAAACCTCGTCTCTACTGAAAATACAAAAATTAGCCGGGCGTCATGGTGCACGCCTGTAGTCCCAGCTACTCAGGAGGCGGAGTTTGCAGTTAGCTGAGATCCCACCACTGCACTCCAGCCTGGTGACAGAGCCAGACTCCATCTCACAAAAAAAGAAAAAAAAAAGAAAAAAAAAATTGACTGATGATTGTTGTACAACTCTGTGAATATATTTTAAGAAACCACTGAATGGTACACTTTTTTTTTAATTGTCTTTTTTTTTTTTTGAGACGGGGTCTTGCTCTGTCTCCCAGGCTGGAGTGCAGTGGCACAATCATGGTTCACTGCAACCTCTGCCTTCTGGGTGCCTCAGCCTCCTGAGTAGCTGGGATTACAGGCGTGCACCACCACGCCCGGATAATTTTGTGTATTTTTAGTAGAGATGGAGTTGGCCAGGCTGGTCTTGAACTCTTGAGCTCAGGTGATCCACCCTCCTCGGCCTCCCAAAGTGCTGGGATTATAGGTGTGAGGCACCGTGCCCACCACTATTTTTTAAATTTTTATTTATTTTTCTGACAGGGTCTCATTGTCACCCAGGCTGAAGTGCAGTGCCATGATCATAGTTGGAGCACAGTGGTGCAATCACTGTAGCCTTCACGTCCTGGGCTCAAGCAATGCTCCTGTCTCAGCCTCCAGAGTAGCTAAGACGACAAGCCTGTGCCACCACACTCAGCTAATTTTTTATTTTTGCAAAGCGGTCTCATTATGTTGCCCATGCTGGTCTCAAACTCCTGGGCTCAAACGATCCTTCCACCTCAGCCTCCCAGAGTGTTGGGATTACAGGCATGACCTACCATGTACAGCCTGAACTATATACTTCAAATGGGTGAATTGTATAAGTATGTGAATTATATCTCAATAAAACAGTTTTTATTGTATTTATTTATTTGTTTTTGAGATGGAATCTCACTCTGTTGCCCAAGCTGGAATGCAGTGGTGCAATCTCAGCTCACTGCAACCTCCGCCTCCCGGGTTCCAGCAATTCTCCTGCCTCGGCCTCTCAAGTAGCTGAGACTACAGGCTTGGGTCACCATGCCTGGCTAATTTTTGTATTTTTAGTAGACACAGGGTTTCATCACATTGGCCAGGCCAGTCTCAAACTCCTGACCTCAAGTGATCTTCCCTCCTTGGCCTCCCAAAGTGCTGGGATGACAGGCGTGAGCCACTGCGCCCGGCCAAAGAGATTTTAAAAAATCAAATAAAAGAGAGGTTGGATGGAAAAAAAGAAAATGAACATGTACTGAACTACATTCTACACGCCGATGCTTTTATAATCACCCAATTTAAAACTCACATACCCTCCAAGGGAAATATTATTTTCCGTGAAAGGACAGAGAGAGCATGGGATCCTGCTGGGGGGTGTACAGATGGTTTAAGGAATGGCAGAGGCTGCAACCGCAGTGGAGGAGCAGAAGGGCAAACAGAAGAAAGGCCCCAGGAGGAGAAAATAAGGCGGGTGACCACATGTCCTAGGTGGGGCAGTCCCAGCCCATGCCCGCCCTGCCAGTGAAATTGTAACAGTGGTCTCTTCATTCTCAAGTGCCTGGAAGATGAATTATAAGATATTTATGTATGGGTTGTTGTGTGAAATGCACGCAGACACACACACACACACACACACAATTACTAGAATCATGGCACCCCGTGTCCTTAAAACAACCTCCAAGCTCAGAGAGGTCTCTCCCTGATGCCAACCAAAAGGCAATCAAAACACCGATCTCTTTACTCAATGCTTAAGTCTGCGTACTTCATTTAGCATGAAGAAAAATGGTCAAAACAATCAAGCAATCCATTTCCTGTGAGATTTAAAAAAAGATAAAAATTCTTTTTTTTTTTTTTTGAGATGGAGTT
>NW_012099943.1:52539-53073 GCF_000951045.1 Mandrillus leucophaeus
CTCCCAAAGTGCTGGGATTACAAGCGTGAGCCACTGCACCCAGCCTAGTTTTTGTATTTTTAGTAAAGATGGGGTTTCACCATGTTGGCCAGGCTGGTCTTGAACTCCTGACCTCAAATTATCCACCCGCCTTGATCTCCCAAAGTGCTGGGATTACAGGCGTGAGCCACCTCGCCCAGCCTAACATAAAGGAAACAGTTTTTAAATAAAAATTCTTTTATCTGATGTAAACCAGACTAGATAAGGATATGTTTCATTTCTTTAATTATAAAGGTGAAATACTCGTTTATGTCACTTAATGTTTTTTTTCTGTACCCTGTAGAGCAGGGCTGACACATAGGTAGTGTGCTCAGAGTCAGCTAAAAATGATTTAATATTTAACTATAATTTTTTTATAGCAAAGTTCACCCTTTTCAGTGTACAGTTCTATGATTTTTTTTTTTTTTCTTTTTTGAGACAGGGTCTCACTCTGTCACCCAGGCTGGAGTGCAGTGGAGCATTCTCAGCTCACTGCAACCTCCGCCTCCCGGGTTC
>NW_012099943.1:53464-59599 GCF_000951045.1 Mandrillus leucophaeus
TGCCTCCCAGGTTCACGCCATTCTCCTGCCTCAGCCTCCCGAGTAGCTGGGACTACAGGCGCCCGCCACCACGCCTGGCTAAGTTTTTTTATTTTTAGTAGACGGGGTTTCACCGTGGTCTCGATCTCCTGACCTCATGCCTCCCGAAGTGCTGGGATTGCAGGCGTGAGCCATTGCACCCGGCCCACCCCCAGAATATTATACCACAGTAATACCTAAACAGGCTTGATGTCAAAAGTCTGCTATTTAACAAAAAAGAAAATAAAAATAAAAACACAAACAAAAATAGAAATTAAAAAATTGAAAAAAAGAATAAAATAATAGGCAGGATGATACCAGGTGGAATTCAAAAAAAGATACTATCAGTTGGCGTCAACTATGCTACCAGTAATCATTGAAAAAACAAGTGTTTCATAATAATTATTATCATTTTTTGAGGCAGGGTCTTACTCTGTCACCCAGGCTGGAATGTAGTGGTGCAATCAGAGCTCACTGCAGCCTCTGCCTCCTTGGGCTTAGGAGATCCTCCCACTTCAGCCTCCTGAGTAGCTGGAATCCCAGGCATGCGCCACCATGTTCAGCTAATTTTTGTATTTTTTGTAGAGAGGGGGTTTCGCCATGTTGCCCAGGCTGGTCTCGAACTCCTGGGTTTAAGTGATCTCCTGCCTCATCCTCCCAAAGTGCTGGGATTACAGGTGTGAGCCACTGTGCTGGGCTGAGTGTTTCATAATTATTGTACTTTCTTTGCATTTTGTACATAACAACAAATGGAGGCAAGAATGTTGTATGATTTGGAACACAGCATGCATTAATAGAAAACTGAAAATAATGAAATATGACTATAAGCCAACACAGTGTTTCCCGTCCCAAGTACATTTTCCTGAGAAAATTTCACTGCACTCTAATAAAGCTCAAAATCCTTGACCGTAAGAACTTGTACCACAGAATAAAATCTCCCAAAGCTGATATAGTTATTAACCATTTTCCTACTCACATCTGAAGTGCCAATACCATTTATTGAGATGACAGATTTTTACACAGTACTTAACTTTTTCCTCTTTTATTTTGAGATGGAGTCTTGCTCTGTGGCTCAGGCTGGAGTGCAGTGGCGCAATCTCAGCTCACTGCAACCTCTGCCTCCCGAGTAGCTGAAATTACAGGTGCATGCCACCACACCCAGCTAATTTTTGTATTTTCAGTAGAGACAGGGTTTCACCATGTTAGCCAGGCTGGTCTCGAACTCCTGACCTAAGGTGATCTGCCTGGCTCAGCCTCCCAAAGTGCTGGGATTACAGGCGTGAGCCACCGTGCCCAGCCCTTTTTGCTCCTTTAAAACTGTAGATGTAAACTCCAAAAACTTCCAAATCTCATTTTGTTTTCCCAGCAATCCTGGAGGACCTTCTGTCCTTCTAATGTAATATTTTACTAATGAAAAGCAAACACCTAGAAAAATCTCCAGCCTACAGGTCAAATTCAGACTGCAGCCTATTTTTGTAAATTAAGCTTTGTCAGAACACAGTCACATTCACTTGTTTACATCTTGTCTACAGCTGCTTTCCTGCAAAGGAAGGTTTGCATGCATGTGGCAAAGACCCCATGTCCCCAAAGCCAAAAATATTTACTATCCTTACAAACAAGGTTTGCCCATCACTGATCTAGAATCTGTATCTATCCCTTACAACCTTTCATCGTTTGGAATGTCATCCACTCCCTTTATGAAAACTCTGAAATCTTGAAATAGTGGCCTGATTTATTTTTAAAAACTGTTCCTAGATTTTTCTTTCCAAAGGTTAATTTTTCAGGTTTTAAAGGGCTTAGATTTCTGGTTTTGTTCTGGTTTTCAGACAGTCTCTCTGTGTCCTCCAGATCAAAGTGCAGTGGTAAGATCACTTACCATGAACGGCTAATTTTGTGATTTTTTATTTTTTATTTTTGTAGAGACAAGGTTTCACTATGTTGCCCAGGCTGGTCTTAAACTCCTAGGCTCAAACCATTCTCCTGCCTCAGCCTCCCAAAATACTGGAATTACAGGAATGAGACACTGCGCCCAGACTCAGGGCTTGTTTTCTGTTTTGTTTTGCTTTTTTCTTTTGAGACAGGGTCTTGCTCTATCACCCAGACTGGAGTGTAGTGGCATGATCATAGCTCCCTGCAGCCTGGGATTCCCAAGCTCTAGTGATCTTCCCACTTCAACCTACCAAGTAGCTGGGACCACAGGCGCACACCACTGTACCCACCTAACTTTTGTATTATTATTACTTTTTTTGGTAAAGATGGAGTTTTGCCATGTTGCCCAGGCTGGTCTTGAACTCCTGGACTCAAGCGATCCTCCTGCCTCAGCCTCCTAAAATGCTGGGATTACAGGCATGAGCCATCACACCCAGCCACAGGGCTTAGTTTTAATTAATAAATTCTACCTGCTTCACAGCTCAGCCTACAAGTACAAACTCAAGAGTACACGATTCACCATACAACAAAAATGTATTAAGCACCTGCAAGGTAAAAACGTATACTAGTGGCCAGGCGAGGTGGCTCACATCTGTAATCCCAGCACTCTGGGAGTCAGAGGCGGGCAGATCACCTGAGGTCAGGAGCTCCATACCAGCCTGGCCAACATGGTGAAACCCTGTCTCTACTAAAAAAAAAAAAAAAAAAAAAAAAAAAAAAAAAAAAAAAGGACAGGTGTGGTGGTGGGCGCCTGTAATCCTAGCTACTTGGGAGTCTGAAGCAGGGAGAATTGCTTGAACCCAGGAGGCGGAGGTTGCAGTGAGCCAAGATCGTGCCATTGCACTCCAGCCTGGGCAACAAGAACAAAACTCCATCTCAAAAAAAAAAATTAGCTGGGCATGGTGGCACGCTCCTGTAATCCCAGCTACTCAGGAGGCTGAGGCAGGAAAATCTCTTGAACTCAGGAGGCAGAGGTTGCGGTGGGACGTGATCGTGCCACTGTTACTTCAGCCTGGGCGACAGAGCAAGACTCCGTCCCCACCCCCCAAAAAAATGTATACTGATGGCAAGGAGTGTAGGGGAATCACAAGCAATACAGTAAAAGAAGCCAGACACCCGTGAAATGGCCCCAGGGCATGTAGGAATGCAGATGAATCAACTGAGAGGACAAGAGAAATGAAGGGCCAGGAGTCTCCCCCTTATCTTCGGGGGTCTCGTTCCAAGACCCTCAGTGGATGCTTGGAACTGCGAATAGTGCCAAACCCTAAATCTATTATGTTCTTTTTTTTTTTTTTTTTGAGATGGAGTCTCACTCTGTCGCCCAGGCTGGAGTGCAGTGTCGTGATCTGGGCTCACTGCAACCTCTGCCTCCCAGGTTCAAGCGATTTTCCTGCCTCAGCCTCCCGAGTAGCTGGGATTACAGGTGTGCACCACGTCTGGCTAATTTTTGTATTTTTAGTAGAGACAAAGTTTCACCACGTTGGTGAGTCCGGGCAATATAGTGGGACCAGCCCGGCAACATAATGGGACTCTGCCTCTACAAAAAAATTAAAAATTAGTCAGGTGTGGGGGAGCAGGCCTGTGGTCCCAGCTATTCAGGAGGCTGAGATGGGAGAATTGCTTGAGCCCAGGAGGTCGAGGCTGCAGTGAGCTGTTATCCCACCATTTCAACAGGGCGAGACCCTGGGCAACAGGGCAAGACTCTGTCTCAAGAGAAAAAAAAGAAGGCCCGCCAGGCGCAGTGACTCATGCCTGTAATCCCAGCACTTTGGGAGGCTGAGGTGGGTGAATCACCTGAGGTCAAGATTTTGAGATCAGTCTAGCCAACATGGTGAAACCCCATCTCTACTAAAAGCATAAAAATGAGCTGGGCGTGGTGGTGCACGTCTGTCATCCCAGCTACTGTGGAGGCTGAGGCAGGAGAATAGCTTGAATCCGGGAGGCGAAGCTTGCAGTTAGCCGATATCGCAATACTTCACTCCAGCCTGGGTGACAGGGCAAGACTCTGTCTCAAAAAAAAAGGCAAAGGTGACAGGTATAGAATTTTCAACTTGCATCAGGTCAGCATTCAATAAGTTCTGGATTTTGGAACAGATCAAATTTTGGATTTTTGGATTAGAGATGTTCAACCTGTACATACACACCTATGATGAATTTTAATTTATAAATTAAGCACAGTAAGAAATTAACAATAATAAAATAGAATAAGTATATCAAGTACTGTAATGTTATGTGAATGTGATCTCTCTCTCTCTCTCGATCTCTCTCTCTCAATATAACTTGTTGTAACGTACTTACCCTTCTTCTTCTTCTTGTAATGATGTGAGAATCTATGCCTGAATCTGTGTAACCATCCCTTACTCGCAGTAAATGGCTTGGTGTCAGTTTCAGAGCATCCCTTGCTGAAGTCTTGGTATAGGCTCAAGGCTTTCTGGCACAACACGTTGCTGTCAATGGGAACACGTTTTCTGTTCATCTCTTCCACCCACAAATGCAGTGCCTGTTCCATCTTAACTAAGCACTTATCACGCACCGTGGCCGTCACTTTAGCAGTTGGAGGTGAGACAGCAAAACTAGCACGAATTTCTTTTTCCTTCTTCACAATTTCACGGATGGAAGATTCATTTTTCCCGTAGATCTTAGCAACCTCAGCATAGGATTTTTTTTCTTTCCTGATTAAGTCGAGAACTTTCACCTTTTCACTTAGAGGAAGCACTTTACGGCTTCTCTTTGGCCTGTCCAAATTCCCAGCATCACTACTCTTGTGCTTTGGGGCCATTATGACGGAAAATAAGTGTGACTTGAACACATAGACTGGGACACTGTGACGGTCGATCTGATAACCGAGCCAGCTACTAAGTGACTATGGGTGTGGAGCGCCCACAGCGTGGGGACGCTGAACAAAGGGGACGATTCACTGCCAGGCTGCACAGCGCGAGATTTCATCACAGCGTGCAATTTAAAATTTATAAATTGTTTATTTCTGGAATTTTCCATGTAATATTTTCAGACCACGGTTGACCTCCGGTAACTGAGACAGCGGGTAAGGGGGGAAAACTGTACTTTCAGGTTCCGCAGCCTGAGAATGAGAGAAGGGACTGTGCAGGCTGAAGGCGTGGGGGAAGAGCCAGGGCCCTGGGGAGCAGACGTCAGGGACCAAACAGGCAGACAGGCAGGAAGAACCGTGACCCACTCCAAATCGCCACTGAAGATTGATCCCAACTGCAGGCTGGTGCCAAGCCCCGCGTCCACGGAAGTCACACAGCCTATGATGCCTTCCTCTCCAAATGGAAGCAAAGAGGAGAAAAGGCTGCTGGAGTCTTCAATTGCAGCCGTGAGCAATCTCCAACTGGCCAGTTTCCAAGCTTATATCTAGACATCTGCTTACTTCAAATTACCAGCACGAAACTAAAACACGATTTTTTATTTTCCTTAAAACACAAAGCTTGGCCCAGCAATTCCAGTCCTTGGTATACACCTATGAGAATTGAAAACAAATGTCCGCACAAAAACGTGTACACCAATGTTCATACCAGTATTATTCATAACAGCCAAAAGGTGGAAATGACCCAAATAGCCATCAATGGATGGAAAATCAAAATGCTGTGTATTCGTATCATGGATTTTTATTCAGCCATAAAGAAGGAAAGAAGCCAGACACACAAAAAACTTGGGATGATTCTATCCACACGAAATGTCCAGAATAGGCAAATCCATGGAGACAAAAGTGATTGCCAGGGGCTGGGGGTAGGGACAGGGTGGGGACCGGGGAATGACGGCCTAATGGGATTGGAGTTTCTTCTCCTCGGGTGCTGAAAACGTTCTGCAATTAGTGGCAAAGGCTGCACAACTCTGTGCACTGAATTATTCACTCTTAAAAGGTGAATTTTACAATGGATCTCAACGACGCTGTTATTAAGAAACAAGAAAGCGTGGGCTTGAAGGGTGGAGAATACAGCCCTGCGAAACTTTTTCCCCCTTGAACTGGAAACCAGAATTGCAACGGGAAATTCCCGGGCCTCGGCCTTTTTCCTTGGGAGTCTGGATTGGTTTTTCGCCAACAAACAGATTCCCGGAGACCGTCGCGAGGACCGTATCGACGGACAAAACCCACAACCTGGGCCTCTGGGCGCGCGTGACGTCAGGGGGCGGATCCGAGGCGCAGTTGCGGGGTAACAGCGGCGGCCC
>NW_012099943.1:60047-76851 GCF_000951045.1 Mandrillus leucophaeus
CCCTCCTTTTTCTCTTTCTTTCTTTCCCCCCCTTTTCCCCCCTTTTTTTGTTTGCTTCCTGGAAGGCAGCCTCGACTCGTGTGTCCGCAGCGCCCCAAGTGGGAGTCGCCGTTTCCGGTGCTGTCGAATCCAATTTAGCCGCGCTGTGCATTTGCTTGGAGGCGTGCAGCCTGGTCCCCCGAGGTCCAGACCCGCTCAGCCATCGCTGATTGTGGCATGGATTGCTGGCGGGGCCTTTCTCACCCCGGACACCGCCCTCAAACGTGCATGCAGTTGCTTGCTGTTATTTAATTTTCTTTCTTTTTTTTTTTTGAGACGGAGTTTCACTCTTGTTGCCCTGGTTGGAGTGCAATGACGCGATCTTGGCTCACTGCAACCTCGGCCTCCCGGGTTCAAGCGATTCTCCTGCCTCAGCCTCCCAAGTAGCTGGGATTACAGGCATGTGCCACCAAGCCCGGCTGATTTTCTATTTTTAGTAAAGACAGGGTTTCTCCATGTTGGTCAGGCTGGTCTCAAACTTCGACTTCAGGTGTTCCGCCCACCTCAGCCTCCCAAAGAGCTGGGATTACAGGCAGGAGCCACCGCGCCTGGCCTTTTCTTCTTCTTCTTCTTCTTTTTTTTTTTTTTTTTTTTTTTTACGTGATTGCAGTTTGTACCTGCAGAGCAGATCACCACCAGTAACCGGTGAATCTGGGCCTTAAAGTCCTCGAGTTTTTTCTGATAAACTGCAACATCCTGTCCTGACCTTTTCTGATAGGGTGGGTGGCATCACCAGCCAATCATGGGCATAGTCGGACATTATAGTAGTCTGACTGAATTATATATATATTTTTTTCTTAGATGGAGTTTCATTCTTGTTGCCCAGGCTGGAGTGCAGTGTCACCATCTTGGCTCATTACAACCTCCACCTCCTGGGTTCAAGGGATTCGCCTGCCTCAGCCTCCCAAGTAGCTGGTATTACAGGTCTGCACCACCACGCTCTGCTAATTTTGTATTTTTAGTAGAAACGGGGTTTTACCCTCTTGGCCAGACTGGTCTCCAACTCCTGACCTCAGGTGATGCGTCCACCTCTGCCTCCCAAAGTGCTGGGATTACAGGTGTGAGTCACCGCGCCTGGTCACATATTTATTTTTAAATACCTCAAAAAGAGAATAAGAGAAATTGTTTACCCGTGGCTCAGAATTAACGTTTTTTTGCTGTTTTTTCTTTTTGCTTTCTTTTGGGACACGGTCTCTGTTGCCCGGGCTGGAATGCAGTGGTGTCATCCTAGCTCAGTGCAGCTTCAGACTCCTGGGCTCAAGCAATCCTCCTGCCTTGGCCTTCCAAAGTGCTGGGATTACAGTGGCTAATTTTTAAATGTTTTGTAGGGACAGAGTCTGTGTTCCCTAGGCTGGGCTTAAACTCTAGGCTCAAGTGATCCTCCCACCTCGAATTCCTGAGTAGCTGGGACTCCCGGCATTCACCCACAGGCCCGACTAATTTTTTAAAAAAATTGTAGAGACTGGGGTCTTGCTTTGTTGCCCAAGCTGGCTTCAAGCTCTTGGGCTCAAGGGATCCTCCTGCTTTGCCTCCGAAAGTGTTGGTGTTGCAGGCATGCATGAGCCACTGCACCCAGCCTGCTTCATATTTTCATTTTTTTTTTTTTTTCCTTTTGAGACAGAGTCTTGATCAGTTGTCCAAGCTGGAGTGCAGTGATGAGATCATAGCTCACTGCAGCCTCAACCTCCCCAGCTCAAGAAATCCTCCCACCTCAGTCTCCCTGAGTAGCTAGGACTGCAGGCAGGTGCCACCATGCCCAGCTAGTTAAAATTGTTTTTCTAGAGAGGGATCTCACTGTGCTGCCCAGGCTGGTCTCAAACTCTTGGGCTCAAGCGATCCTCCTGTCTCTGCTCCCAAAGCGCTGGGATTACAGGCATGCAGCCCCGTGCCCAGCCCACTTAGTCCTTGTTGAAACATTGCTGGGTGTTCTGCCTACTTTTGTGGCTGCTGCTGGTCCTTCTCTTTTTCCCAGCCTTTACATGGTGCAGGTGTAAGAGTTCAGTGTTGGATCTCTCTGCTGTCTGCTCTCACTCCTTAGATGAATCTCCTCCAGTCTTAGAGCCTTAAATACATTTTAAGGTTACATTTTCATATCGTTATGACTCCCAAATATTTATCTCCAGCCCAGACCATTTCCCTAAACTCCACATCTACTCCACTGCCTGCTTTGAAATCTTCACTTGTACAGTGACTTAAGAAAAACTTTTTTTCTCTTGGAGAATAAGGCATCCCAAGAAGAACATGTCTCATGTTCCCCACACTTCCTCCTGCAGTCTTCTCCAGCTCAATGAATGAAACTCCATTCCTCCACTTACTCAAGCCAGAAGGCTTGGAAGCATCTTATTCCTCCCACACCCCACACCATCCCTTCAGACACCTCTGGCAGCTCTAACTTTGCCCAGATTCTACAACTTTCTCTGTCTCTCTCTTTTTTTTTTCTGCTATGTGTGTTGAGGGGAGAGGGACTTGCTGCGTCACCCAGGTTGGAGAGCAGTGGTACAATCATAGCTCACCGCAGCCTCAGCCTCCTGCACTCAAGCAGTCCTCCCACGTCAGCCTCCCGAGTAGGTGGGACCCCAGGCGCACATCACCTCACCCGGCAAATTTTTAAAATTATTTGGCCAGGCGCAGTGGCTCACGCTTGTAATCCCAGCACTTTGAGAGGCCGAGGTGGGCGGATCACAAGGTCAGGAGTTCAAGACCAGCCTGGCCAACATGGTAAAACCTTGTCTCTACTAAAAATACAAAAATTAGCTGGGCGTGGTGGCAGGCGCCTGTAATCCCAGCTACTTGGGAGGCTGAGGCAGGAGAATTTCTGGAATCTGGGAGGCAAAGGTTGCAGTGAGCCAAGGTCACGCCACTGCACTCCAGCCCGGGCAATAGAGCAATACTCCATCTCAAAAAAAAAAAAAAAAAAAAAAAAAAATTATTTGTAGAGGCTAGGTGTGGTGGCTGACACCTATAATCCTAGCACTTTGAGAGCCCAAGGCAGTTGGATTGCCTGAGCTCGGTCAGGAGTTTGAGACCAGCCTGGGCAACATGGTGAAACGCTGTCTCTACTAAAATACAAAAGAAATCAGTGGCGGCATGCGCCTGTAGTCCTAGCTACTCAGGAGGCTGAGGCAGGAGAATTGCTTGAACCCAGGAGGTGGAGGTTACAGTGAGCTGATATCACACCACTGCACTCCAGCCTGGGTGACAGAGCAAGACTCTGTCTGTACGAAAAAATATATATATATTTGTAGAGACAGGGTCTCCCTGTGTTGCCCAGGCTGATCTCAAATTGCTGCTCTCAGGGGATCCTCCTGTCTCCTTCCTCAGCCTCCCAAACTGTTGGGATACAGGCATGAGCCACTGAGCCTGGCCTCTACCACTTTCTGATGGCCCCCACTACCACCTCACGAGTCCAAGCCAACACTGTCTCTTGCTATACACTCCTAATTTCTCTCCTTAATTCTGCCCTTAACCCTCTTTCATTCTCAACACAGTAACAAGAAGAATCTTGTAAAATGTAACTCATTTCACTCTTCTCAAAAATGTCCATTTCAGAGTAAAGGTCCTAATTTACGCCTTCTGTCCAAGACGAAGTAACAAAGACCAGATTTACCCTCCCAGCTGCAACAATAAACAAAAAAATGCATGAAACAATGTGTTTTTCAAGACACTAGACATCAGGTGACAAAAGATAGTGTTGGAGAGATGGTAAATGTGAGGTGAGCCCTGCAATTGCTTAGCTGGAGAACTAAGAGGCCAGCTGACTTCCTTGGTTGTAACAGAGCTGAGTCCAGAAAGAACAAGGTAACTGCAGCTTATAAGGAAGAGTGCCACAGAGAGAGTTCTGCACAGAGAGAGAACCCCAGAGATCTGCAGAGAAACCCCTGGATATGTAGCAGAGTACATCAGCACACACGTGTGACATAATTACTTGCTTCTTGGGAAAGAACCATCTGAATGCATTGGAATAGTGCTTGACACTCCGGGCCAAGAATGGTGCCTGTTCAGAATTCACAGGTCATTGGGTAGAGGACTAAGCAAGGTCTTGCCTCATTAGAGGGGAAAATTAGCCTTAGATTGCACACTGCCTAATACCCACCTAACAGGGCGTAACAGCAAAACTTGAATGCATCAAATGGTTCCCAAGTAATTTTTTTTTTTTTTTTTGAGACGAAATCTCTGTCTCCCAGGCGGGAGTGCAGTGGCGTGATCTCAGCTCACTGCAGCCATTGTCTCCCAGGTTCAAACGATTCTCCTGCCTCAGCCTCCCTAATAGCTGGGATTACAGGTGTGCACCACCATACCCAGCTATTTTTTTTTTTTTTTTTGAGACAGAGTCTTGCACTGTTGCCCAGGCTGGAGTGCAGTGGGTCAATCTCAGCTCACTGCAACCTCCACCTCCCAAGTTCACGCAATTCTCCTGCCTCAGCCTCCCAAGTAGCTGGGATTACAGGCACACACCACCACACCCGGCTAATTTTTTGTATTTTCAGTAGAGACAGGGTTTCACTATGTTGGCCAGACTGGTCTCGAACTCCTGATATCGTGATCTGCCCGCCTTGGCCTCCCAAAGCCAGCTAATTTTTTTGTATTTTTAGTAGAGACGGGGTTTCACCATGTTGGCCAGGCTGGTCTCAAACTCCTGACCTCAAATAATCCTTCTGCCTCTGCCTCCCAAAATGCTGGGATTACAGGCATGAGCCACTGTGCCCGTTTGCAAGTAACTTAACTGTATTCCAGAACAAAGCTCAAGAAGAGTTATGGTAATACAAATATATCCAGTTTCAAGAAAGGTAAAATTCACAGCATCTGGTGTCCAAGCAGATTACTGACATACAAATAAACAGGAACATGTGACCCGTAATGAGGAGAATAAACAATGTAAATCAACCCAGAACTCACCCAGATATTAGTATTAGCAGAAAAGGACATTAAAACAATCATTATAACTATTTCAAATGCTCAAAAGTTAAGTAGAGGCGTGGGAAATATTAAGAAGACCCAAATCGAACTTCTATAGATAAAATCTACATGAGATTTGTCTTTGTTTTTGTTTTTGTTTCTGTTTTTTGAGACACAGTCTCGCTCTGTCGCCCAGACTGGAGTGTAGTGGTACGGTCTTGGCTCACTGCAACCTCTGCCTCCCAGGTTCATGCCATTCTCCTGCCTCAGCCTCCCAAGTAGCTGGGACTACAGGCGCCCGCCACCATGCCCGGCTAATTTTTGTATTTTTAGTAGAGATGGGTTTCACCATATTGGCCAGGCTGGTCTTGAACTCCTGACCTTGTGATCCGCCTGCCTCAGCCTCCCAAAGTGCTGGGATTACAGGCGTGAGCCACCGTGCCTGGTCAAGGTTTTTTTTTCTGAAACAGAGTCTAGCTCTGTTGCCCAGGCTGGTGTGCAGTGGTGCAATCTCAGCTCACTGCGTCCTCTGTCTCTCAGACTCACGTGATTCTCCTGCCTCAGCCTCCCAAGTAGCTGGGACTACAGGTCATGCCACCACGCCTGACTAATTTTTGTATTTTTAGTAGAGATGGGATTTCACCATGTTGGCCAGACTGGTTTCAAACTCCTGACCTCAAGTGATCCTCCCGCCTCAGGCTCCCAAAGTGTTGGGATTATAGCCGTGAGCCACTGCACCCAGCCTACAACGAGATTTTTTTCTAAAAAGTACACTGGATGGGATTAATGACAAATTAGACATTGCAGACGAAAAGGTTAGTGAACTTGAAGGCACAGCAATAGTAACTATCACAAAGAGAAAAACACACAGAGAAAAAAGAATTAAAAAAAAAAAGTATTAATGAGCTTTGGGACAACTTCAAGTAATCTAATACACAAATGAAATCTGTAGCGGAGAGGAGAGACAATTGTCTGAACATAATAAAAACTATAAACCAGGCCAGGTGCAGTGCTTCACGCCTGTAATCCCAGCACTTTGTGGGGCTGAGGCGGGCAGATCACTTGAGGTCAGGAGTTGGAGACCAGCCTGGCCAACATGGTGAAACCCCGTCTCTACTAAAAATACAAAAAATAAGCCAGGCATGGTGGCATGCGCCTGTAAGTCCCAGCTATTTGGGAGGCTGAGGTGGGAGAATCACTTTGAAACCCAGGAGGTGGAGGTTGTAATGAGCCAAGATCACGCCACTGTACTCCAGCCTGGGGAACAGAGTGAGACCCTGTCTCAGGGAAAAAAAAAAAAAGAAAGAAAGAAAGATAAAGAAAAGGAAAGAAATTAATAACAGAAGGTGCTTGACAAATCCCCAAATATTTGGAGACCAAATAACACACTTCTAAATAAACTGTGGAATAAAGAAGAAATGAAAAGGGATATTAGAAAGTCTTTTGAACTAAATGAAAATAAAAAAAACACACACACATCAGAATTGGTGAGATGCCGCACAGAACACCTATATTAGGAAAAAGGAAATGTCTTGAATTAATAAATTCAGCTACTTAAGAAACAAGAAAAATAAGAGAAAATTAAATACAAATTAAGCAGGAGAGAGGAGAGGGACTAATAAAGGTAAAATCTGAACTCAATGAAATAGAACACAGAAAAAAAAATAGAGAAAATCAGTGATCCCAAAGCTGCTTTTGTGGGATGGTTTATGAAACTGACAAACTTCTAGCTAGACTGGACAGAAAAGAAAATGAAGACACAACCTACCAATTTTAGGAATTAAAGAGATGAAATCACTACAGATTCTACAGATATTAAAAAGATAATAAGGGAAAACTATAAGCAAGATTATGGTATTAAGTTCAACAACTTAGATGAAATGGACATATTTCTTGAAAGACACCAATTACCAAAGCCCACTCAAGAAGAAAAGGATAACCTGAATAGCTCTATAACTATTAAAGACATTGAAACTATAGTTAGGCCGGGTGCGGTGGCTCACACCTGTAATCCCAGCACTTTGGGAGGCCGAGGCGTGCAGATCATCTGAGGTCGGGAGTTCAAGACTAGCCTGGCCGACATGGTGAAACCCCGTGTCCACTAAATATACAAACAATTAGCAAGGCATGGTGATGGGTGCCTGTAATCCCAGCTACTCGGGAGGCTGAGGCAGGAGAATCGCTTGAACCTGGGAGGCGGAGGTTGCGGTGAGCTGAGATCGTGCCATTGCACTCCAGCCTGGAAAACAAGAGTGAAACTCTGTCTCCAAAAAAAAAAAAAAAAAGAAATTATAGTTAAAAACCTTTCTACAGGTCAGGTGCGGTGGTTCACGCCTGTAATCCCAGCACTTTCGGGAGGCCGAGTTGGGCAGATCACTTGAGGCCAGGAGTTTGAGACCAAACTGGCCAATGTGGTGAGACCCCATCTCTACAAAAAACAAAAACAAAAATTAGCCAGGCATCGTGGTGGGTGCCTGTAATCCCAGCTACTCAGGAGGCTGAGGCACAAGAATTGCTTGAACCTAAAAAAGGCGGAGGTTGCAGTTAGCTGAGATCATGCCACTGCACTTCAGCCTGGGCAACAGAGTGACACTCTGTCTCATAAAAAAAATGTGTGTGGAATCCCAAGGGATGATGAATAGCCAAAATAATTTCTAAAAGAAAAACCAAAATTGGAGGATTCACAGTTCCTGATTTCAAAACTTATTACAAAGCTACTGTAATCAAAACAGTTTGGTACTGGCATAAAGGCAGACATATGGAATAGAATAGAAATCCAGGATATAAACCCTCACACATATGGTCAGATGATTTTTGACAAGGTTACCAAGACCATTCAATAGAGAAAGGACAGTCTTTTCAATAAATGGTGCTGGGAAAACTGGATAGCCATATGCCAAAAAATGAAGTGGCATCTTTACCTTACCTTGAATGATATACAAAAATTAATTCAAACTGGGTGAAAGAGCTAAATGTATTAGCCAAAATTACAAAACTCTTTTTTTCCTTCCTGTCTTTCTTCCTTCCTTCCTTTCTCTCTTTCTTTTTCTTCCTTCCTTCCTTCCTTCCTTTTTTCTTTTTTTGAGACAAGGTATTGTTCTGTCACCCAGGCTGGAATACATCATGGCTCACTGCAGCCTCAATTTCCCAGGCTCAAATGATCCTCCCACCTCAGCCTCCTGAGTAGCTGGGACTACAGGTGTGTGCCACCATGCCCAGCTAATTTTTGTTTTTGTTTTTTGTAGAGATGGGGTCTCACCATGTTCCCAACATTGGTCTTGAACTCCTGGGCTCAAGTGATCTGCCCACCTTGGCCTCCCAAAGTGCTGGAATTACAAACTTGAGCCACCATGCCCAGACTATAAAACTCTTAAAAGCAAATGGGGGAAATTTTTGTGACATTAGATTTGGTATAGGTATATTGAACTTCATCAAAATGGAAAAATTTTGTGCATCAAAGGACACCATCAACAGAGTCCCACAGGATGTGAGAAAATATCTGCCAATTATATATCTGATAAGGGATTAATATCCAGTATATATAAAGAACTATAACACAACAACAGCAGAAACAACAATACCCCACACAACCCAATTCTAAAATGGGAAAAGGGGCTGGGAACAGTGGCTCGCGCCTGTAATCCCAACACTTTGGGAGGACAAGGCAGGAGGGTTACCTGAGGTCAGGAGTTCAAGGCCAGCCTGGCCACCGCGAAAACCCATCTCTACTGAAAATACAAAAAATTAGCCTGGTGTGGTGACTCACACCTGTAATCCCAGCTACTCAGGAGGCTAAGGCTGGAGAATTACTTGAACCCAGGAGGCAGAAGTTGCAGCGAACTGAAATTGCGCCGCTGCATTCCAGCCTGGATGACAGAGTGAGACTCCGTCTCCAATAAAATAAAATAGGCAAAGGGCCAGGTGTGGTGGTTCACGCCTGTAATCCCAACACTTTGGGAGGCTGAGGTGGGCAGACCACTAGAGCCTGGGAGTTCAAGGCAGGTGGATCGCCTGAGCTCAGGAGTTTGAGACCAGCCTGGGCAACATGGCAAAACCCTGTTTCTGTTTAAAAATACAAAATTAGCCTAGCGTGGTGGTGCTTGCCTGTAGTCCAAATGACTCGGGAGGCTGAGGTGGGAGGATGGCCAGGAGTGGTGGCAGGAGACCGGGAGGCAGAAGTTTCAGTGAGCTGAGATTAAACAAAAAAAGGAATGAAATTGTGCTACATCTTACAACACCTTGACAGCACCTTGACAGCATTATGCCACATGAAGTAATACAGACACAAAAGGACAAATGTTGTTTTGGGAGGCTGAGATGGGAGGATTGCTTGAGGCCAGCAGTTTGAGATCAGCATGGGCAACATATTGAGATAACATCTTTACCCCCCAAAAACATTTGTATTTATTTATTTATTTATATTTTTGAGATGGAGTTTTGCTTTTGTTGCCCAGGCTGGAGTGCAATAACACAATCTCGGCTCACTGAGGCCTCCACTTCCCAGGTTCAAGCAATTCTCCTGCCTCAGCCTCCCGAGTAGCTGGGATTACAGGCACCTGCCACCATGCCTGGCTAATTGCTTGTATTTTTAGTGGACACGGGGTTTTACCATGTCGGCCAGGCCGGTCTCAAACTCCTGACCTCAGGTGATCTGCTTGCCTCCGCCTCCCAAAGTGCTGGGATTACAGGTGTGAGCCACTGTGCCCGACCAAAAAAATTTATTTTTAAAGTTAACTGAGTGTAGTGATGTGTGCCCATAGTCCTAGCTACTTGAGAGGCTGAGGTGGGAGGATCCCTTGAGCCCAGGAATTTGAGGCTGCAGTGAGCTGTGATCGTGCCACTGTACTACCTGAGCAACAGAGCAAGACCCTGTCTCTTTAAAAAAAAAAAAAAAGAAAGAAAAAAGTGTTATTTTACTTATGTGAAGTACTTAGAATAGGCAAATTCATAGACACAAAAAGTAGATTAGAGGTTACCAGGAACTGGCTAGAAGAGGAGAAAGGAAATTGTTGCTCAGTGATTACAGAGTTTCTATTAGGAGTAAAAAGTTTGGTTTTTTTCCCCGACTGGTCTCGAACTCCTGGTCTCAGGAGATCCACCCACCTCAGCCTCCCAAAGTGCTGAGATTACAGGTGTGAGCCACTGCACCCGGCCACCACTACTGTTTTCAATGAGAGCAAATGGATTAAAAACCACAAGAAAATATTTGCTTTAAAATTTTTTTTTCTTTTCTTTCTTTCTTTCTTTCTTTTTTTTTTGTTTGAGATGGAGTCTCGCTCTGTCTGGCTCAGGTTGGAGGGCAGTGGTATGATCTCGGCTCACTGCAGCCTTCGCCTCCTGGGTTCAAGCCATTCTCCTGTCTCAGCCTCCTATGTAGCTGGGGCTACAGGCATGTGCCACCACACTCAGATAGTTTTGTATTTTCAGTAGAGACAGGGTTTCACCCTGTTGGCCAGGCTGGTCTCAAACTTCTGACCTCAGGTGATCTACCTGCCTTGGTCTCCCAAGGTGCTGGGATTACAGGCGTGAGTCACCGCGCCCAGCCACCACTACTGTTCTTAATGAGAGCGAATGGATTAAAAATGAAAATAAAATATTTGCTTTAAGACTATCGTTTCCTACAAACATTTAAAATAAAAATACTTTTAAAAGAAAAAAACCTATTATTTATTTAATCTTTATTGTATTTAAAATATTCCTTTGTATCTTTTATAAAATATGTATTAGTATAATAGTGTATGTAAATAATTTATATGTATTTTTTCATGCTCGCAAATTTTACTCAGAAGGATCAATTTGGCCACACACAGTGGCTCATATCTGTAATCCCAACACTTGGATCACGAGGTCAGGAGTTCAAGACCAGCCTAGCCAACATAGTGAAACCCTGTCTCCACTACAAATACAAAAAATTAGCGGGGTGTGGTGGCAGGTGCCTGTAATCCCAGCTACCTGGGAGGTTGAGGCAGGAGAATTGCTTGAACGCAGGAGGTGGAGGTTGCAGTGAATGGAGAATGTACCACTGCACTCCAGCCTGGGCGACAGTGCAAAACTCGATCTCAAAAAAAAAAAAAAAAAAAAAAAAAACAATTTAAGCTCCTTTTTTTTTTTTTTTTGAGACAGGGTCTCATTCTGTTGCTCAGGCTGGAGTGCAGTGGACAATCTTGGCTCACTGCAACCTCCACATCCTGGGCTCAAGCAATCCTCCCACCTCAGCCTCCTGAGTAGCTGGGACTATAGGCTAATTTTTGTATTTTTCTGTAGAGACAGGATTTTGCTATGCTGCCCAGGCTGGCCTCAAACTCCAGGGTTCAAGGTATCCACCTGCCTTGGCCTCCCAAAGTGCTGGGATTACGGGTGTGAGCCACCACGCCTGGCCAGGAATGTGTAATCAAAATAATTTGGAGACCACTGTCCTAAAAAATAGGCAGATTGTGTTCTCAGAAAATGGAAATAATTTATCTACAAGCAGGGAGTTGAATCCACTGAAGTAGATGACCGAAGCCAATCTTAACATGAGTAGTACCACGTTTCTTTTTTCTTTTTTTTTGAGTCAGAGTCTCTCTCTGTCACCCAGGCTGTAGCGCAGTAGCACAATCTCGGCTCACTGCAACCTCCTCCTCCCGGGTTCAAGTGATTCTCCTGCCTCAGCCTGTCAAGTAGCTGTGATTACAGGTGTGCCCCACCATGCCTGGCTAATTTTATTTGTATTTTTAGAAAAGACGGGGTTTCACCATGTTGGACAGGCTGGTCTTGAACTCCTGATCTCAAGTTGTCCACCCACCTCGGCCTCCCAAAGTGCGGGGATTACAGGCAGAGCCACCACGGCGGGCCAGTAGGTACCACATTTCTGAATGGGAAGACTGAAGATTGTAAAATGTGATTTCTCCTAGTTAATTTCTCGCAGTGAGCCTATGAATTTAATGTAATTTCAATCAAAATCCCAGTGGAATTTTTAATGCAGTTTGTCAAGATGATTTTAAAATTTATATGAAAGTAAATGTTATGAATAGCAAATGCATTTTTGTAAAAGAATAGACAAGAACAAAGAAGACATTTGAATGAATAAAAATCAGAACATATTATAAAGTTGCAGCCATTGAAACCTCATCACATTAGTATAAGAAGAAAGCAGTAGAAATAGATAGTTTCCATAAAATTGACCTATGTATTTTTGGAAATTAACCATATGTTATAAATGGCATCTTGAATCTTCAGATAAAGTCCTTGCTAGCCAATAAATTATTTTGGACAATCTGATATGCCTTTGGTAAAACTATTAATAAGTGTGCTGCCTGGCATCATGCCATTCATAAAAGTCAACTCTAAACCTGAATGTAGCCAGCTGCGGTGGCTCACACCTGTAATCCCAGCACTTTGGGAGGCCAAGGTGGGCGAATCACAAGGTCAGGAGTTCAAGACCAGCCTGGCCAACATGGTGAAACCCCATCTCTACTAAAAATACAAAATATTAGCCAGGTGTGGTGGCGGGCGCCTGTAGTCCCAGCTACTCAGGAGGCTGAGGCATGAAAATTGCTTGAAGCCGGGCGTCAGAGGTTGCAGTGAGCCAAGATCACGCCATTGTACTCCAGCCTGGGTGACAGAGCAAGACTCTGTCTCAAAACAAACAAACGAAACCCTGAATGTAAAAAGTGAAAGTAGGTCAGCCACAGTGGCTCAGGCCTATAATCCCAACACTTCGGGTGGCCAAGGTGGGAGGATTGCTTGAGCCCAGGAGTTTGAGACCAGCCTGAACAACATGACGAAACCCTGTCTCTAAAAAAATACAAAAATTATCTTTATACATTGGGTAATAGACATTCTTCATTAACATGATACAGAAAACCAAAATGCTAATGAATAGGATTAATAACGCTGACTACATCATCAAGATAAAATTTTCTACAAGAGACAACATGAATTAAGTAAAAAGTGCTGGGTGCAGTGGCTCACACCTGTAATCCCAGCACTTTGGGAGGCCAAGGCGGGCAGATCACTTGAGGTCAGGAGTTCGAGACCAGCCCGGCCAACATGGTGAAACCCCATCTCTACTAAAAATACAAAAAAAAATTAGCTGGGCATGGTGGCGGGCGCCTGTGAACCCAGCTACTTGGGAGGCTGAAGCAAGAGAATTGCTTGAACCTGGAAGGCGGAGGTTGCAGTGAACCGAGGTCGAGCCACTGCACTCTAGTCTGGGCAACAGAGTGAGACTCCATCTCAAAAAAAAAAAAAAAAAGTAAAAAGAGAAAATATTTAGACAGGTAACAAAGGGTTTTATGCAAATATATCAAGTACTCCTACAAAGTAATAAGGGACAAACGACCCAGTCTGGGCATGTTGGCTCATGCCTGTAATCCCAGCACTTTGGGAGGCTGAGGCAGGCAGATCACCTGAGGTCAGGAGTTGGAGACCAGCCTGGCCGACATGGTGAAACCCCGTCTCTGCTAAAAAATACAAAAATTAGCCGGGCGTGGTGGTGCACACCTGCAGTCCCAGGTACTTGGGAGGCTGAGACATGAGAATCGCTTGAACCCATAAGACAGAGGTTGTGGTGAGCTGAGATCAGCACTTCAGCCTGGGCTCTGGGCGACACAGCAAGACTCCATCTCAAAAAAAAAAAAAAAAAAGAGACACCCCAATAGAAATGTCACCAAGGATATGAGTAGATTTGCAGTTCTCAGTAGAGGAGACATGAAACTATAAGATGTTCAACTTTTCCAGAGATTACAGAAATATAAAGTAAATAAAAAATGAGATATGTTTCAGGTAGCAGACTGGCAAACATTTAAAAAGTGTGGGCTGGGCGTGGTGGCTCACGCCTGTAATCTCAGCACTTTGGGAGGCCGAGGCGTGCGGATCATGAGATCAGGAGATCGAGACCATCCTGGCTAACACGGTGGAAACCCATCTCTACTAAAAATACAAAAAATTAGCTGGGCATGGTGGCGGGCGCCTGTACTCCCAGCTACTCGGGAGGCTGAGGCAGGAGAATGGCATGAACCCGGGAGGTGGAGCTTGCAGTGAGCTGAGATGGTGCCACTGCACTCCAGCCTGGGCGATAGAGCAAGACTCTGTCTCAAAAATAAAAAAAAGTGTGGGCGGGGCACAGTGGCTTATGCCTATAATCCCAGCACTTTGGGAAGCTGAGTCAGGAGACTTGCTTGAGTCCAGGAGTTGGAGTCCAGCCTGAACAACATAGAGAGACCCCCGTCTCTGCAAAAACTTTTTTAAATGTCCAGGTGTGGTGGGGCGTGCCTGTAGTCTTGTAGCTACTTGGGAGGCTGAGGTAGGAGGATCACGAGAGCTGGCGAGATTGAGTCTGCAGAGGCTGCAGTGAGCTACGATGGCACCACTGTACTCCAGCCTAGTTAACAGAGTGAGACCCTGTCTGGGAAAAAGAAAAAAAAGTCGTGTATCAGGTTTTTTTGGGGATATGTAAAAACAAATCCCACTCATAATATTGAAGCACAACTTATGAAAAACAAATGGAAAACATCTATTAACATTTTAAAAATTATTTTTATTTTTTGGTCATCTCTTAGAATATGTATAAATAAATATGTACTTATTTATTATTATTTTTAAATTTTTTATTTTACTTTATTTATTTAATTTCTTTTTTTTTGTTTTTTTTTGGAGACAGAGTCTGGTCTGTCACCCAGGCTGGAGTGCAGTGGTGCGATCTTGGCTCACTGCAAGCTCCGCCTCCCAGGTTCACACCATTCTCCTGCCTCAGCCTCCCAAGTAGCTTGGACTACAGGCGCCCGCCACCACACCCGGCTAATTTTTCTGTATTTTTTTTTAGTAGAGACAGGGTTTCACCATGTTAGCCAGGATAGTCTTGATCTCCTGACCTTGTGATCTGCCCGCCTCAGCCTCCCAAAGTGCTGGGATTACAGGCGTGAGACATCGCACCTGGCCTATTTTACTTTATTTTTTGAGATGGGAGTTTTGCTATGTTGCCCAGGCTGGTCTTGAACTCCTGACGCAGGCTGATCCGCCCGCCTCAGCCTCCCAAAATATTGGGATTACAGACATGAGCCACTGCTCCTGACCAATTTATTATTTTTTTTTTTTACAAGGAACTGCATGATACATTAATTGTATAAAGTTAATAATAATACAAATTAAAACCTGTAAGGTTAGGCTGGGCACCATGGCTGACGCCTGTTATCCCAGCACTTTGGGAGGGTAAGGCTGGTAGATCACTAGAGGTCAAGAGTTCAAGACTACCCTGGCCAACACGGTGAAACCACGACTCTGCTGAAAATACAAAAATTAGCTGGGCGTGGTGGCAGGCCCCTGTAATTGCAGCTACTTGGGAGGCTGAGGCAGGAGAATCGCTTGAATCCTGGAGGAGGAAGTTGCAGTGGGCCAAGATCCTGCCACCGCACTCCAGCCTGGGCAACAGAGTAAGACTCTGTCTCAAAAACAGACAAACAAACAAATGTAAGGTTAGCTACGTTCACTCTTTCCGAGACTAGAGAATTTCAGCTACATCAAACGTCAAAATAATTAGAATGCGTACAGGAAAATATCATCATAAGTGGTGAAGAAATTAGCTTGGCTAACATTTGCAGACATTTGGATACTCTGAGATAGCTGATAGTTTGAGAGTAGTACCATCTTTTCCAAGCAAAAATTTGGACAGAAATGCAAGTATTTTCTAGCATAGAACTAGTCTATAAAACTAGTCAAGTTTTTTTCATTTTTGTTTGTTTGTTTTTGAGCTGGAGTCTCTCTCTGTCACCCAGGCTGGAGAGCAGTGGCGCAATCTCGGCTCATCGCAACCTCTGCTCCTGGGTTCAAGCATTTCTTGTGCCTCAGCCTTCTGTGTACCTAGGATTAAAGGCACCTGCCACCACGCCCAGCTAATTTTTTTTAGTAGAGATAGTATTTTTAGTAGAGATAGCATTTCATCATGCTGGCCAGGCTGGTCTTGAACTCCTGACCTCAGGTGAGCTACCTGCCTCGGTTTCCGAAAGTGCTGGGATTAGAGGCGTGAGCCACCGTGCTCAGCCAGAAAAGCAAATATTTTCTAGCATAGAACCAGTCTTCAAAACCAACCAAGTTTTGATAGCAAAATAGAAAAGCCCAGTTGTGGCTACAAATCCAGCTCTTTATTGGCCAAATAGACATTTAGGATGTTTTATCCGGTCTTAAGAGACAGAATTGGTGGGTAAGTATTGCCACCCCGTGGCTGTCGTTCACATTGCAGTTTGTCCTTTGTCTTCAAAATACTAAACCAAGGCTTATGTCCTTTGGATATCCCTTAATAGTAAAATGTTTTAGAAATTTGAGAGACTCACATAGGGTTATTAAAATATTGACAAATTAAAAAAAATTAAAACCTACTATCCTATCATCATTATGAGTTTGTAAAAGGCCAGACGTTGGGCCAGGCGCAGTGGCTCACACCTGTAATTCCAGCACTTATGGAGGCCAAGGTAGGTGGATCACCTGAGGTCAGAAGATGGATCACCTGAGGTCAGAAGATGGATCACCTGAGGTCAGGAGTTCGAGACCAGCCTGGCCAATATGGTGAAACCCTGTCTCTACTAAAAATACAAAAAGTAGCCAGGCGTGGTGGTGGGTGCCTGTAATGCTAGCTATTCGGGAGGCTGAGGTAGGAGAATCACTTAGAACCCACGAAGCAGAGGTTGAAGTGAGCTGAGATTGCGCCACTGCACTCAAGCCTGGGTGATAGAGACTCCGTCTCAAAAACAAACAAAAAAACAGATCAGATGGCACACTTGACACAGCAGCTATGAGTTGGACCATGCACTCATGCACTCACCTAAATGTATGGTGGTCCCGTTCCCTACCACAATCCATCTTTTTTTTTTTTTTTTTTTTTCTCTTTGCTTTT
>NW_012099943.1:77361-78481 GCF_000951045.1 Mandrillus leucophaeus
CCATGATAGTTCATTGCAGCCTTGCACTCCTGGGTTCAAAGGATCCTCCCACCTCCTCTTCCCAAGTGACCCTCCCACCTCATCCTCCCAAAGTGCTGGAATTACAGGCATGCATGGCCTCATTTTAACATTTTTTTTTTTTTTTCCAGAGACAGGGTCTTACTCTGTTGTGCTGGCTGGAGTGCAGTGGTGTAATCATGACTCACTGCAGCCTCAAACTCCTGGGCTTAAGCCATCCTCCTGCCTCAGTCTCCCAAGGAGCTGGCACCACAGGTGCACACCATCACGCCGAGCTGATTTTTAAATTTTTTTGTACAGAAAGGGTCCACTATGTTGCTCAGGCTGGTCTCGAACTCTCAAGTGATTCTCCCACCTTTGTCTTCCAAATTGCTGGAAGACTCGGTCCGCCGCAGAGAAGAGATTTCATAGCCAGGCCGACTGGTGGTTTGAGTGCCTTCATGAATTTTACTCCCTGTAGTAAGAGGCTTTCCATGAGCAGTCTTGCGGTCACCACATTTTATCAGTGGGTGTTCCCCAGTCACCTTCCATAAAACAGGCCTGCACAGGCCGGGGGCGGTGGCTCATGCCTGTAATCCCAGCACTTTGGGAGGCCGAGGTGGGTGGATCACTGGACGTCAGGAGTTCAAGACCAGCCTGGCCAACATCGTGAAACCCCGTCTCTACTAAAAATACAAAAATTAGCCGGGCGTGGTGGCGTACGCCTGTGGTCCCAGCTACTCGGGAGGCTGGGACACGAGAATCACTTGAACCCGGGAGGGGGAGGTTGCAGTGAGCTGTCTGTCTAAAGGTGAGTAATAGGCTTGAGGGGACCTGGGCAGGGGAAGCGAAGGCAGCAGGGAATCGCCCACTCCAGCTCGCTGTGGCTGGAGGACGGCCTGGGGCGGCGTAGGAGCAGACGGGAGCGCGGATGCCTGCAGCAAGGCCAGGTGAGAAATGTCGAGGGGCAATAGCAAGGGAGCAAAACAAGACACGGAGTTTTCCTAAGGCACAAGAATCCTAATCCCGCCCCTAACCCCGCCCCTCATTATCGCCCCGCCCCTCCAAGCCCCGCCCCGCCCCCCTGAGCCTTGGGCTGCCATCAGCGCCTTTGCCTTCAACC
>NW_012099943.1:82831-92460 GCF_000951045.1 Mandrillus leucophaeus
GCAGGATCCAGCCCGTGCCCTATCGCCTGGAGTTGGACCAAAAGGTGCGGGCCGCGGCTTCCTCCCTCCCTTCCTCTCTTGCGCTCTCCCGGCCTCCGTCGAGCTATTCGGCTCTCTTCAAGAAGCTGGCTCTTCTGGGTGGCCAGACTTCGGGGAGGACGACTCTCGAGCTGGCTGCAAGCCCGGGAGGGGAAGGCGTTAGGGGTGGCCATCAACATTTATTGGGTGGCAGTGCCAAATGTTGTGCCGGGTCGTGTCATTCGCTTAGGACGCACTGAGTCGACAATTGTTATCCCCAATTACAGGGGAGGAAGGAGAGGCCCAGAGAGGTTGAGGCCCGAGGCCCCACCGCTGCTAGCTGTTTATATGCGGTGGGATTCTCACTCAGGCCAGCGTGACTGCAGGAGTTCTGATGTTAGGAAAGCAAAATTCGAAAGTCCATTGAAAATGTATACCAGCTGAGGTGTTTCAATGAACAACTCAGAAAGGGGATTTTTTTTTTTTAATTTAATTTTTAGAGACAGGGGCTCGCTCTGTCACTCAGTCTGGAGTGCAGTGGTGTCATAGCTCATTGCAGCCTCGACCTCCTGGGCTCAAGAGATCCTCCTGCCTCAGCCTCCCATGTAGCTGGGAATACAGGTGTGCGCCAACATGCCGGGCTAATTTTTAATTTTTTTGGTAGAGATGGGTCTTGCTATTTTGCCCAGGCTGGTCTCCAACTCCGGAGTCAAGTGATTCTCCCACCTCAACCTCCCAAAGTGCTGGGATTATAGGTATGAGCCACTGCACCTGGCCTTTTTTCCTTTGTTTCTTAGACTGGCCAATCTCAGTTGGCCTATTTTCAAGTTCACTGATTGTGATTCTTTCTTTTGCCTGCTCACATCTGCCGTAAAGCTCATTTAGTAATTTTGAGTTTTTTTTGAAACAGGGTCTCACTCTGTCACTGGGGCTGGAGTACGGTGGCTTGATCTCTGTTCATTGCAACCTCTGCCTCCTGGGCGCAAGTGATCCTTCCACCTCAGCTTCCTGAGTAACTGGGATTGCAGGCGCATGCCACCACACCTGGCTAATTTTAAATTTTTTTTAGAGATGTGGGGCGGGGAGGGGGGCAGGTCTCATTATGTTGCCCAGGCTGGTCTTGAACTCCTGGCCTCAAGTGATTCTTCTGCTTTAGCCTCCCAAAGTGCGGGGATTACAGGCATGAGCCACAGTGCCTGGCTGACTTTGCTCTTTTCTGTTTCTGAATGCATGGCCAGGGGCTGTCTCCTGCCTCCCACATAGATTGTTTTGGTGGTACTGGAGCCATTCCAGAGGTGTAGGGGGGCTCTAGGAGGCCAGAGAACTGGAGGTTTTTTTGACTAGCACAATTATGCAGGCCTATATATTGTATTCCAAATGCATATTACAAGGGAAAATATCACTCTTGGATGACTTGATTAAACAAGGTGTCAACACGTCAAATTTAAAGAAATATTTAGCTAGCTTTCTTCAAGAAATGCTGGAATGAAAAAAAAGAGTTCCCAGCGTTTGTTCATGATTAGTGCTGAAGTGGCGTTTTCCAGCAGGCATTTTGGTATGGGTTTACCACTGATCGTGTTAGGATTAGGTTAGATTTACATATGGTCCCTGAGAGACACTACAGAGGCGTCTGATCAACTGTAAACAGCCAAGAGGTAGTAGGGGATGGTTAGTGTGACCATATAATTTATCATCCAATTTGAGAGTGAACATTGGGACATTGGCTGTAAACCAGGACTGCCCCAGGCCAACTGGGAATATGGTCACTCTGGGTGGTATGGAAAGAGGGTTTATTTTGTTTATTTATTTATTTATTTATTTATTTATTTTATTTGAGATGGAGTCTCACTCTCTCGCCCAGGCTGGAGTGCAGTGACATGATCTCTGCTCACTGCAACCTCCACCTCCTGGGTTCAAGAGATCCTCCTGCCTCAGCCTCCTGTGTAGCTGGGATTCCAGGTGCCTGCCACCTCGCCCAGCAAATTTTTGTATTGTTAGTAGAGATGGAGTTTCGCCATGTTAGCTAGGCTGGTCTTGAACTGAACTCAAGCGATCCGCCCGCCTCGGCTTCCTAAAGTGCTGGGATTACAGGCGTGAGCTACTGTGCCCGGCCAAAAGAGGGTTGATTTTAAAATCAAACCATCTTTGGTCTGTATCCAACCCCACTGGAAGCCCCGGTTTTCTCATCGGGTCAGTGAAGGCGAGGATTGATGAGAGTGTAGTTAAAACACCCACCAAAGACCTTGGGGTTGTCACTGTGTTAAATTCACAGTAGCTGTAGTACTGAGTTTTCCTTTTCATGGTAGTAGCCCGAGAATGTAACGGTGTAGTGTCAGGGTGAAAAGCATGTAGTCAAGTTACTCAACCTCTAGCTAAACTACACTTTCTCATCTGCCTTATACTACTGCTGCTAACAGTAGTAAGAAATAGAACATAGAAAAACAAAGCAATTACAAAAAAAACCCTAAACAACAACAAAAATGAAATGTAAAATATAGGCCAGGTGTGGTAGCTCATGCCTGTAATTCCAGCACTTTGGGAGGCCAAGGTGGGAGAATCATATGAGCCCAAGAGTTTGAGACCAACCTGGGTAACATAGTGAGAACCCTATCTCTCTCTCTCTATATATATATGTATATATGTGTATATATATGTGTGTATATGCAGATATACATATATACACATGTATATACGCACATATATACATGTGTATATACACCTATATGTGTATATATGTATATATATACCTATGTGTGTATGTGTGTATATATACACCTATATGTATATATGTATATATATAGCTTTTTTTTTTTTTTTTTTGGTTAGTCTATGTTGCCCAGGCTGGAGTGCAGTAGCATGATCACGGGTCACCACAGCCTCGATCTCCTGGGTTCAAGTGATCCTCCTGCTTCAGCCTCCCATGTAGCTGGGACCATAGGCATATGCTGCCACGCTCAGCCTAAATTTTGATTTTTGCATAGAGACAGGATGTCACTTTGTTGCCCAGGCTCAAAATACAGCTCTTACATTGAGTTGGGTACTGTTCCCTATAAGGGCTTTAGCTGTGTTAACTCGTTTAGTCTTCACAATAGTTCAGTGAGAGAGATGGTACTATCTTCACTTTTTAGAGAAGGAGAACAGATACAGAGAGGAAAGTAATCCACTTCAGGTCACACAGTTGGTAAGGATGGAGCCAGGATTCAGTCTAAGGAGATCTTTCAACTTACCTACCATGGTAAGAGACGGTGGTGTTTTTGTTTTTTTGTTTTTTTATGAGACAGAGTCTTACTCTGTCACCCAGGCTGGAGTGCAGTGGCACCATCTTGACTCACTGCAACCTCTGCCTCCTGGCTTCAAGCAATTCTCCGGCCTCAGCCTCCCGAATACCTGAGATTACAGGCACACGCCGCCATGCCTAGCTAATTTTTGTATTTTTTTTTTTTTTTTTTCCGAGACAGAGTCTGTCTCTGTCGCCCAGGCTGGAGTGCAGTGGCGCAATCTCGGCTCACTGCAAGCTCCGTCTCCCAGGTTCATGCCATTCTCCGACCTTAGTCTCCTGAGTAGCTGGGACTACACGTACCCGCCACTGCGCCCAGCTAATTTTTTTCTGTATTTTTAGTAGAGACAGGGTTTCACTATAGTCTCGATCTCCTGACCTTGTGATCCGCCCGCCTTGGCCTCCCAGAGTGCTGGGATTACAGGCGTGAGCCACCGTGCCTGGCCAATTTTTGTATTTTTAGTAGAGAGGGGGTTTCACCATGTTGGCCAAAGCGAGTCTCGAACTCCTGACCTCAAGTGATCTGCCTGCCTTGGCCTCCCAAAGTGCTGGGATTACAGTTGTGAGCCACTGTACTCGGCTGCTAGTGAGTGTCTTGGTTTTGGTGAATGGGGATGGTAATACCTAGTGGTGAGCTGATATTTACCACTATATTTATCGTCTACATGTAAATCACCCTTCATAGAGTGATTATAAAGATTAAATGAGATAATACTTATCAAACATATAGTAAATGCTCAATAAATGCTAGTTGCTGTCTTAATAATATGTGTTCTTAGGCCAGGCACAGTGGCTGTTTCCTGTAGTCCTAGCACCTTGGGAGACCAAGGTGGACAGATCACTTGAGGCCAGGCGTTCGAGACCAGCTGGGCCAACATGGTGAAACTCTGTCTCTACTAAAAATACAGAAGTTAGCTAGATGTGGTGCACACACCTGCAGTCCCAGCTACATGGGAGGCCTGAACTTGGGAAATGTAGATTCCAGTGAGCCAAGATCCCGCAGCTGCACTCAGCCTGGGCAACAGAGTGAGACTGTCTCAAAAAAAAAACCAAAAAACCCCAAAATAGTCTGTGTTCTTGGATTTGATGAATAACCTGTCACTTATTACTGAGCAAACTTGACATTACAAATCAGTTCATGCTTTGTGGGAACTGCTTTTCAGATTTCGTCTGCTGCTTGTGGCTATGGATTCACACTGCTGTCCTCTAAGACCACAGATATTACGAAAGTCTGGGGGATGGGACTCAACAAAGATTCTCAGCTCGGATTTCACAGGAGCCGGAAAGATAAAAGTGAGCATCCCTACCTTGTCTCCTCTCTGCCGGGATTGGTCTGAGAAAGCTCTTTTTTTTCTTTTTTTTGAGACAGAGTATCGCTCTGTTGCCAGGCTAGAGTGCAGTGGCAAGATCCTGGCTCAGTGCAACCTCCATCTCCCAGGTTGAAGTGATTCTCCTGCCTCAGCCTCCCGAGTAGCTGGGATTACAGGCTCACACCATTACGGCTGGCTAATTTTTATATTTTTAGTAGAGATGGGGTTTCACTATGTTGACCAGGCTGGTCTCGAACTCCTGACCTCAGGTGATCCACCCTCCTCGGCCTCCTAAAGTGCTGTGATTACAGGCGTGAGCCACAGCACCCAGCCCTTCCTTTGGTGTTCAAGAACATGGTTTCATAAACCAAACCATAGCAAAAAAAATAGACAAAGACTTAAAGGATGTTGTTTGAAACCATCTGGGCTAGATTATTTTTTAGCCTCTTTGGTATCAATGTTGAACCATCAGGCAAAGGGGAAGCACCTGGCCTTTGCAGATAAGTAAAGATGTTCTTTTGTGGCCTAAAAGAGATGACCTTTTTTTTCCTAGCTTGGAGACAGGCAGGCTGAAGTACTCTGCAGTGCCTAGAATATGTTTTTGGGGGGAAAAGGCAGTGAAATCGTTAACATGGAGGCTTTAGTCCAAATGTTTGAGCCTTGGACTGTAAAAATGTTAGAAATAACTTATAATGGCATTTTAAAAAGTAGACATTAGCCCGGCTAGGCGTGGTGGCTCACGCCTGTAATCCCAGCACTTTGGGAAGCCGAGGAGAGCGGATCACTTGAGGTCAGGAGTTTGAGACCAGCCTGGCCAACATAGTGAAACCCCATCTCTACTAAAAATATAAAAAATTAGCCGGGCATGGTGGCATGCGCCTATATAGTCCCAGTTACTTTGGAGACTGAGGCACGAGAATCTCTTGAACCCGGGAGGTGGAGGTTGCAGTGAGTCGAGATCATGCCACTACACTCCAGCCTGGGTGACAGAGTGAGACTGTCTGAAACAAACAAACAGACAAACAGAAAAGTAGAAATTAACTAAAAATTACTATGAGAGCAGTAAGAAATATTTCCTAGGCCAGGCACAGGGGCTCACGCCTGTAATCCCAGCACTTTGGGAAGCCGAGGTGGAAGGGATTGCTTGAGACCTGGAGTTCCAGACCACCCTGGGTAACATAGCGAGACCCTGTCTCTAAAAAAAAAAAATGAAGAAGAATTAGCTGAGCATGGTGGCATGCACCTATAATCCTGGTACTCCAGAGGCTGAGGTAGGAGGATTGCTTGAGCCCAGGAGTTTGAGGCTGTAGTGAGTGGTGACTGCGCCACTGCACTCCAGCCTGTGCAACAGAGCAAGAGCATGTCTCTTTAAAAAAAGGAAAAAGGCCAGACGCGGTGGCTCATGCCTGTAATCCCAGCACTTTGGGAGGCTGAGGCGGGTGGATCACGAGGCCAGGAGATCGAGACCATCCTGGCTAACACGGTGAAACCCCATCTCTACTAAAAAATACAAAAAAAATTAGCCGGGCGAGGTGGCGGGCGCCTGTAGTCCCAGCTACTTGGGAGGCTGAGGCAGGAGAGAGGTGGAGCTTGCAGTGAGCTGAGATGCGGCCACTGCACTCCAGCCTGGGGCACAGAGCCAGACTCCATCTCAAAAAAAAAAAAAAAAAGGAAAAAAGAAAGTTCCTAAAATAGGGAGGAAATTACCCATAAATACATACTGGACAAACCTCTCATTTTTATTTTTTACTGTTCCCTTGTTCACAGACAAATACATTTTTACATAATTTTAATCGTAGCATATATTTTGTTTTCTGTCTTTTTTCATTTATTTTATATCAGATGTCTTTTTTTTGTTTGTTTGAGATGGAGTCTTGCTCTCGCCCAGGCTGGAGTGCAGTGGCATGATCTTGGCTCACTGTAACCTCCACCTCCCTAGGTCAGGTGATTCTCCTGCCTCAGCCTCCTAAGTAGCTGATACTACAGGCACCCGCCATCACACCTGGATAATTTTTGGATTTTAGTAGAAACAGGGGTTTCACCATTTTGGCCAGGTTGGTCTTGAACTCCTGACCTCAAGTGATACGCCTGCCTTGGCCTCCCAAAGTGCTAGAATTATAGGTGTGAGCCGCCATGCCTGATCTATGTATCAGATGTCTTTTATAAGTCAGTATTGAAGTCTTTATTAGCTGTAAGATGTTACATTACATTTTTTTTTGAGTCAGAGTTTCACTCTTGTTGCCCAGGCTGGAGTGCAGTGGCGTGATCTCAGCTCACTGCAGCCTCCTCCTCCTGTGTTTAAGCAATTCTCTTGCCTCAGCTTCCGAGTAGCTGGGATTACAGGCATGTGCTACCACACCCGGCTAATTTTGTATTTTTAGTAGAGACAGGGTTTCTCCATGTTGGTCAGGCTGGTCTCAAGCTCCCAACCTCAGGTGATCTGCCTACCTTGGCCTCCCAAAGTGCTGGGATTACAGGCGTGAGCCACTGTGCCTGGCCCGCGTTACATTTTTTATACCTTTTATCCAGAGCAATTTTAGACGTACAGAAATGTACAGAGGCCGGGCGCGGTGGCTCACGCGTGTAATCCCAGCACTTTGGGAGACCGAGGCGGGTGGATCACGAGGTCAGGAGTTCAAGACCAGCCTGGCCAAGATGGTGAAACCCCCGTCTCTACTAAAAATACAAAAAAATTAGCCAGGCGTGGTGGCAGGCACCTGTAATCCCAGCTACTCTGGAGGCTGAGGCAGAGAACTGCTTAAACCTGGAGGGGCGGAGGTTGCAGTGAGCCGAGATGGCGCCACTGCACTCCAGCCTGGGTGACAGAGCGAGACTCAGTCTCAGAAAAAAAAAAAAGTGTACAGAGTAGTATGATGTAGCATCACCAGCTTCAGGCGTCATCAACTCATGCCAGTCTTGTTTTCTTCATTTTTCCCACCTTCCCCCTCAGTAAATTTGAAGCAAATTCCAACAGTTTAATTTTTTGGGGGGGGTGGGGGCCAGGGTTTTGCCCTGTCACCCATGCTAGAGTGCAGTGTCATGATCACTGCTCACTGCAGCCTTAATCTCCCTGGCCCAAGTGATCCTCGCACCTCAGCCTCCCAAGTAGCTGGAAGTGATCCTCCCAACTCAGCCTCCCAAGTAGCTGGGACCGTAGGCATGCACCATAATGCTCGGCTGATTTCTGTACTTTTGTGTGTGTGTGTGTGTGTGTGTATATATATATATATATATATATGTATAGTTTTAAACTGTGTCTTGCTCTGTCTCCCAGGCTGGAGTGCAGTGGTACAATCTTGGCTCACTGGCAACCTCTGCCTCCTGGGTTTGAGCGATTCTCCTGCCTGAGCCTCCTGAGTAGCTGGGACTACAGGTGCCCACCATAATGTCTGGCTAATTTTGTATTTTTAGTAGAGATGGGGGTTCCACCATGTTGGCCAGGTTGGTCTCGAACTCCTGACCTCTGGTGATCCGCCCGCCTTGACCTCCCTCCCGTGCTGGAATTACAGGCATGAGCCACTGTACCCGGCCAAGATTTCTTTAATAAGAAGACCAAGTATGCTTCCCCACCCCCCACTCCCCCCACCACCCGCATGAAGTCTTGGCTCTTTTTCCCCAGGCTGGAGTGCAGTGGCACCATCTCGGCTCACTGCAACGTCCACCTCCTGGGTTCAAGCAATTCTCCTGCCTCAGCCTCCCAAGTAGCTGGGACTACAGGCACCCGTCACCACGCCCGGCTAATTTTTGTATTTTAAGTAGAGACAGGGTTTCACCATTTTGGCCAGACTGGTCTCGAGCTCCTGACCTCAGGTGATCCGCCTCCCTCGGCCTCCCAAAGTGCTGAGATTACAGGCATGAGCCACTGCGCCTGGCCAGAAGACCAAGTATGCTTTTCTGGAACCTGCTTTGTGTAACTCCCATGGCATGAGCTGGGAGTTGGGCTTCTGGTCCTCGCTCTGCCCGTAACTTACCTGCCTTGATGAGTCTTTCCTACCTCCGACTCTCTTTTTTCCAGTGTAGTAGTGTGGAGTTGGACAGTGTGATTCCCAGTGTTAGAAATGCATGCCTCTCAATCGGTGTCCTGTGTCTTTTCCAGCGAGGGGCTATGAGTATGTGTTGGAGCCGTCACCCGTCTCCCTGCCTCTGGACAGACCTCAGGAGACACGAGTGCTGCAGGTCTCCTGCGGCCGAGCTCACTCTCTTGTGTTGACTGACAGGGAAGGAGGTGAGTTACCCTGCTGAAGGGTGGTGGAGGAGTGTGGGGACCATTTCAGTATGAACTGGAGCCTCAGATCAGCCTGAGTGGCTTGTTCGATTGAACCACATCTAATGAGTGAACTGTGGCGTTTCCTGAGCAGATCGGTGAGATTGCTCAAGACAGCTGGGCACAGCTTGTTGATTCTTATGTGGTCCGCTCTCTGGTTCTTGGAAAATCCTATGTATTTATAAATATAACTGCACACAAGGCAGCCTGATCCATTTGCTGTGAAGTCACTGAACTGGGTGGTGTGTAGAGGTGGCTTTTTCTATTTTTTCTTTTTTTTTTTTTGAAACAGTCTCGCTCTGCTGCCCAGGCTGGAGAGCAGTGGCATGATCTTGGCTCACTGCAACCTCTGCCTCCCGGGTTCAAGTGATTCTCCAGCCTCAGCCTCCCGAGTAGCTGGGATTACAGGTGGCCGCCACCACGCCCAACTAATTTTTGTATTTTTTGTAGAGACAGGATTTCACCACGTTGGCCAGGCTGGTCTTGAACACCTGACCTCAGGTGATCCGCCTGCCTTGGCCTCCCAAAGTGCTGGGATTACAGGTGTGAGCCACCGCACCCAGCCAAAGGTGGCTTTTTCTATTGGTATTGAAAGATGCCTGTTTGCTAACACATCTTCTAAGTGATTGGGGGCTTTCAGAGTCGGCCCCTGGGTAACACGGCCCTTTTTTAGAAAAGGGGTTCTTTCCAAGGAAAGGTCAGTGTGAATTACATTTTTCACATTTCATTTTCTTTTTTTCTTTTTTTTTTTTTTTTTTTT
>NW_012099943.1:92705-108892 GCF_000951045.1 Mandrillus leucophaeus
CCTGTCTCGGCCTCCCAAAGTGCTGGGATTACAGGCTTGAGCCACCGCGCCCGGCCTCTTTTTTTTTTTTTTTTTAATCTGTGACAAAGTCTTGCTCTGTCACCCAGGCTGGAGTGCAGTGGCAGGATCTCGGCTTACTGCAGCTTCTACCTCCCGGGTTCAAGTGATTCTCCTGCCTCAGTCTCCCGAGTAGCTGGGATTACAGGCACCCACCATTGCGCTCAGCTAATTTTTGTAATTTTAGTAGAGACGAGATTTCACCATATTGGCCAATCTGGCCTTGAACTCCTAACCTCAAGTGATCCACCTGCCTTGGCCTCCCAAAGCGCTGGGATTAGTCATGAGCCACTGTGCCTAGCTTCAGATTTCATTTTCCGGCTGAGTGTGCTCTGTAGGAGAAGGCGGAGGTGGCGTTTAGGAGCTCTTTCTAGAGGGGATTGGTGTTAAAGGCAGGCTGGTGACAGGTACGGGGAGTGCAATTCTAGCCTCAGAAGGTGGAATTCCCGAGAGGTGGATCCAGGGCCAGGAGGGGAAGGTGGATCTAGACCCCCACACGCCTCTTGGGAGTTTCTGCAGAGCCTGAGAAAGTTGGAGAAGGAAACCCAGGGGCTGTTGGAGGAGTGGGGTGAGCTAACCAGGACGGGACCACCAGTGAGACCCCTTCCAGTCCTCACATTCTTGGATCCCGCAAACCTGCAGAACTGATTTAATCAGTGGTGTTATTTTTAGTCTTCAGCATGGGAAACAATTCTTATGGACAATGTGGAAGAAAGGTGATCGAAAATGAAATTTACAGGTGAGTTCCTAGAAGGCCTACCCCTTCCCCATGTTGGATTAAATGTCAAACATTTCTAGGAAGATGACTGTGGTAAATCCATGGGGCGGTCAGAGGCATGCCTGAGAGGGGGCCGTGAGAACTCAGCAGAAAGCTGGGGGAGTCCTGTCTGTTTCAGGTTGAGCACCATGCATTAGCTTGGTGGGAGAAGAGGGGGCGTGAGCATTGGTTTTGATGTGTAAAACTTCTTTGGATAAATCTTTTTTTTTTTGAGATGGAGTCTTACTCTCTCGCCAGGCCAGAGTTCAATGGCGCGATCTGGGCTCGCTGCAACGTCCACCTCCCAGGTTCAAGCGATTTTCCTGCCTCAGCCTCCCAAGTAGTTGGGACTACAGGCACACACCAGCACACCCAGCTGATTTTTGTAGTTTTAGTAGAGACGGGGTTTCACCATGTTGGCCAGGATGGTCTCCATCTCTTGACCTCCTAATCTCCCCACCTTGGCCTCCCAAAGTGCTGGGATTACAGGCGTGAGCCACCGCTCCTGGCCCTCTTAGGATGAATTTTTACAAATTGAGTTTTTATTTTATCAAATTGATTTTTAAACATTCCCCTTTATTTCAGGTTTTTTCATTTTATTTATTTTTTGTTTGTTTGAGACAGAGTCTCACTGTGTCACGTAGACTGGGGTGCAGTGGTGAGATCTCGGCTCGCTGCAACCTCCACCTCCCGGGTTCAAATGATTCTCATGTCTCAGCCTCCCGAGTAGCTGGGATTACAGGCGCCCGCCACCACACCTGGCTAATTTTTTGTATTTTTAGTAGAGATGGGATTTCGTCATGTTGGCCAGACTGGTTTCAAACTCCTGACCTCAAGTAATCCGCCCGCCTCAGCCTCCAAAAGTGCTGGAATTACAGGCATGAGCCATCGTGCCCAGTCAATTCTTTTCATTTTAGTGTTTAAAAACATTTCCCTCTAGTTCCTTGTATGATGTTGGAGGGCCTTAACACCACTCTGGACTTTGGCCGCGTGTCAAAATCACCTAGGATTTTGTTTTGTTTTACTTTCATGCCCAGGCCTGACTTGGCCTCAAATTTGACCTTGAGAGTTACGCTAACAGTTACTGTGCGTGCGGAGGGGACAGACCATCAGCTGGGGTGAGAGGGAAAAGGCTGCACAGTGCTTGTCGTGACCGCATCCTTTGCTTCTTCCCAATTTGTTCCTGGCTGTAGTGAAAGTCACAGAGTCCACAGAATGCAGGACTTCGATGGCCAGGTGGTCCAGGTAAGAGAGATGGGCCGAGAGCTGCTTATTCTGTTCCCAGGGTGCTTTTGAAAAGTTGAGATTTGGGTCGGGTGATGGCAAATTTGTTAGGGGAATTTTCCGAATTAAATTATAAAAATTAGTAAAAATTATAGCCTACTTACTATAGGCCAGGATTTATGCTAGATTCTAGGGATACCAAATTTAATGAGATTTTGGGACCAGGCGTGGTGGCTCATACCTGTAATCCCAGCACTTTGGGAGCCTGAGGCAGGTGGATCACGTGAAGTCAGGAGTTCCAGACCAGCCTGGCCAACATGGTAAAACCCCATCTCTACTAAAAATATAAAAATTAGCCAGGTGTGGTGGCGCATGCCTGTAATCCCAGCTACTCAGGAGGCTGAGGCACAGGAATTGCTTGAACCTGGGAGGTGGAGGCTGCAGTGAGCCAAGAGATTGCACCACTGCACTCCAGCCTGGACAACAGAGCAAGACTCTGTCTCAAAAAAAAAGATTTTTGGGGATGACATTCTAGTGGGTGAACAAGTTAAAAAGCTCACTGAGGCCAGATGTGATGGCTCACGCCTGTAACCTCAGCATCTGGGCAGGCTGAAGCAAAGGTTTCACAGCACTTGCTGTATTCATGCATATATGCATTTAAATATTTATTATAGGTACCTACCATGAGCTAGGCACTATTCTGGGGATGAGAATAAAATGGAGAGCAAAATACAGCTGGCCTAGAACATCACAGCACTAATTATACTGTGATATGGCTTTTTGGTTTTATTTGAAAAAAATTTTTTTTTTTTCTGAGACGGAGTCTTGCTCTGTCGCCCAGGCTGGAGTGCAATGGTGCCATCTCGGCTCACTGCAAGCTCTGCCTCCCGGGTTCACACCATTCTCCTGCCTCAGCCTCCCGAGTAGCTGGGACTACAGGCGCGCACCACCACGCCTGGCTAATTTTTGTATTTTTAGTAGAGACAGGGTTTCATCGTGTTAGCCAGGGTGGTCTCGATCTCCTGACCTCATGATCTGCCCGTCTCGGCCTCCCAAAGCGCTGGGATTACAGGCGTGAGCCACCACGCCTGGCCATATTTGAAAATTTTTTAGAGGCAGGGTTTCACTCTGTTGCCTAGGCTGGAATGCAGTGGCATGATCATAGCTCACTGCAGCCTTGAACTCTTGGGCCCAAGTGATCTTCTTGCCTCAGCCCCCTGAGTAACTGGGTCTACAGGCGTGCATCATCATCCTCGGCTAATTATTTTATTTTAAAGAGAGAGAGTCTCACTGTGTTGGCCAGGCTGGTCTCAAACCCTTGGCCTCAAGCCATCCTTCCGCCTTGGCCGTCCAAAATGTTGGGATTACGGGTGTAAGCCACCATGCCGGGCCTCCTTCACCTATTAGACTGAGTGACTTTGTGCAAGTTACCAGAGATCTCAGCCCACAGCAACCTCTACTTCCTGGATTCAAGTGATTCTCGTGCCTCAGACTCCCGAGTAGCTGGGATTACAGGCATACGCCACCAGACCTGGCTAATTTTTATATTTTTAGTAGAGATGGGGTTTTACCATGTTGGCTAGGCTGGTCTTGAACTCCTGGCCTCAGGTGATCCACACGCCTCAGCCTCCCAAAGTGCTGGGATTACAGGAGTGAGTCGCTATGCCCAGCTGAGATTCAGTTTCTTACTCGGTGGTTTTGGATATTGACTTAGCACAGTGCCTGGCATAAAAATCGTTCAATAGATGGCATTTTTCATTAGGCAGTGAGAAAAATGAGTCTGGAACTGGGGAGAGTGGTTGAGACCAGAGATCACAGTGCAGAGGCCACAGTTAAGCATTGGGAGTGGCTGCCGTCTCCCAGGGTAGCATGAGGAGTGAGGAGAGAGGAGGGCAGGAGACAGACCCTGGAGACAGATCCCAACAGCAAAGGGTCTGAAGTAGAGGCTGAGTGCGCGAGCAAGGCTGGAAGCTGTGAGAGAGTAGAAGAGAGGGCTGGGAGGAGAAGGGTTATGGAGGAGGGGTGGTTCTTTGGAGATAGTGTGGGATGGACGGCAGTGGTCTTGGATTTGCCCCTTTGGAGATCTGCATTTTACTTTAACAAGAGCAGTTTCAGTGCAGTGGGAGACTGGTGGATTGACAAGGAGTAAGATGAGCATGGAGCAGCCTGCCCGGACCATGCTCCAGGTGCCCAGGAGTGGCAGGAGATGGTGCTGGTCCTTCTTTGGATGAGGACTCCAGGGTTCTAAGCATTTCTTCTCATCCCCCTTACCTCTGTTTATCTGCTAGGTCGCCTGTGGTCAGGATCATAGTCTGTTCCTGACGGATAAAGGAGAAGTCTATTCTTGCGGATGGGGCGCTGATGGGCAAACAGGTAGAGTTCTTTTCATGAACTGGGGTCGTGAAAGTTCTCGGTCCATGTCATGTGGAGCTGTGAGCTGTAGGGCATTTATGGACTAGAACCCTTCTTCCTTAATTCAGCTTTTACCTCTTACCATTTTCTGAGGAACACTGTTCTTCGCTCCATCGCCCAAGCTGGAGTGCAGTGGTGCCATTACATCTCACTGTAGTCTCAAACTCCCAGGCTCAGGTGGTCCTCCCACCACAGCCTCCAGAATAGCTGGGACAACAGGCGTGAGCCAACAAGCCCAGCTTATTTTTTGTAGCAACAGGGTTTCGGCATGTTGCCCAGGCTGGTCTTGAACTCCTGACCTTAAGCAGTCTGCCTGCTGTGGCCTCTTGGTGTGCTGGGATTCCAGGTGGGAACCACTGTGCCCTCCTGTAATACTATTTTTTTGTATCTCTTCCATTCCCCTCAGCACTGGCTGCCACAGAAATAAACTGAGAGAAGGTTGGGTGTGGTGGCTCACACCTGTAATCCCAGCACTTTGGGAGGCCGAGGTGGGTGGATCACTTGAGGTCAGGAGTTGAGACCAGCCTGGCCACCATGGTGAAACCCCATCTCTACTAGAATTATAAAAATTAGCCGGGTGTGGTGGCGCATGGCTGTAATACCAGCTACTAGGGAGGCTGAGGCAGGAGAATTGCTTGAACCTAGGAGGCGGAGGTTGCAGTGAGCCAAGATCACACCACTGCACTCCAGCCTGGGCAACAGAGCGAGACTCCATCTCAAAAAAAAATGAACTGAGAGAGCATTGGGGTATCTTTGGCCACTCAACAGAGGAGTTCTAAGTCTTTTAGCAACAAGAACAAGCTGTTTGAGGCTTTAAAAAAGTTTTTAAAATTTTATTTATCATTATTATTATTATTTTTTGAGACAGTGTGTCACTCTGTCGCCCAGGCTGGAGTGCAGTGGTGCGATCTCGGCTCTCTGCAAGCTCCACCTCCCGGGTTCACGCCATTCTCCTGCCTCAGCCTCCCGAGTAGCTGGGACTACTGGTGCCCGCCACCTCGCCCAGCTAATTTTTCATATTTTTTAGTAGAGACGGGGTTTCATCGTGTCAGCCAGGATGGTCTCGATCTTACCTCGTGATCCGCCCGCCTAGGCCTCTCAAAGCGCTGGGATTACAGGCATGAGCCACCATGCCCGGCCCCAGTCTTTTTACTGTCTCCATAGTTTGTCTTTTTCAGAATGCCGTATAGCTAGAATGCTATAGTATGTAACCTTTTCAGATAAGCTTCTTTTAATCAGTATCACGCATTTAAGTTTCTTCCACGCCTTTCCATGGCTTGGCAGCTTACTGCTTTTTGGGGCTAAATAACAAACATTACATTGTCTGGATGCACCATGGTTGATGCATTCACCTGCTGAGGAACAGGCCCCTTTGAGGACCCTGGTTGAAGGCAGGAGTCTACAGTTCAGTGTTCTGCCTTGGGCTGCTGCCCAGGGGTTACCCCCATAGCAAGTGCCGATAATGACATTTGCTTTTGGGCAGGTCCTGCCTGTCGTTTTCTCTGCTGTTTTTGTTTGTTTGTTTTTGAGACGGAGGCTCGCTCTGTCGCCCAGGCATGATCGTGCAGTGGCATGATCTTGGCTCACTTCAACCGTTGCCGCCTGGGTTTAAGTGATTCTCCGGCCTCAGCCTCCTGAGTAGCTGGGATTACAGGTGCCTGCCACCGCACCCGGCTAATTTTTGTAGAGACGGAGTTTCACCATCTTGGTCAGGCTGGTCTTGAACTCCTGACCTCATGATCCACCCACCTTGGCCTCCCAAAGTGCTGGGATTACAGGCGTGAGCCACCGTGCCCGGCCTCTCTGCTGACTGTTAACCATGCCATTTTAAGTTCCCTGTTTTTTGGGAGTGGTGTTGGGAATGGCATGGGCTCTTAGAGATTTTCTTTATTTCTAGCAAGACCACCAGTGCATTAGAAATTGCTTGTTGTGATCGGGCAGGTGACACACACCTGTAATCAAGCACTTTGGGAGGCTGAGGCAGGAGGATTGCTTGAGCCTAGGAGTTAGATACCAGCCTGGGCAACATAGTGAGACGCCGTCTCTATTTCAATTAAAAAAAAAAATTTAGACCAGGCTCTGTGGCTCACGCCTATAATCCCAGCATTTTGGGAAGCTGAGATGGGCAGATCACTTGAGGTCAGGAGTTTGAGACCAGCCTCGCCAACATGACAAAACCCCATCTCTATGAAAAATACAAAAGTTAGCTGGGTGTGGTGGTGCATACCTGTGATCTCAGCTTCTTGGGAGGTGGCTAAGGCACAAGAATTAAAAAATTGCTTGAACCCAGGAGGTGGAGATTGCAGTGAGCTGAGATCGCACCACTGCACTGCAGCCAGGGCAACACAGTGAGACTCCATCTCAAAAATAAATAAATAAATAAGTTGTATGAGCATGCAAATAAGCAGATTAGGATTTCCTTCCTTCCTTCCTTCCTTGCTTCCTTCCTTCCTCCCTCCCTCCCTCCCTCCCTCTTCTTTTCTTTCTTTTTCTTTCTTTTTTTATTTTTTGAGATAGTCTCACTCTTGCCAAGGCTAGAGTGCAGCAGCACAGTCTTGGCTTAACTGGAACCTCTGCCTCCCAGGTTCAAGCAATTCTTGTGCCTCAGACTCCTGAGTAGCTGGGATTACAGGCATGTACCATTATGCCCTGATAATTTTTGTAATTTTTTTTTTTTTAATAGAGACAGGGTTTCGCCATGTTGACCAGGCTGATCTCGAATTCCTGACCTCAAGTGATCTGCCCACCTCAGCCTCTCAAAGTGTTGGGATTGCAGACGTGAGCCACTGCGCCCAGCCCCAGATTAGGATTTCTGAGCTGATATTTGTTAAGTGCTTAAAATTGCACTTGGCGTATAGTAAGTCTGTGTATGTGTTTGTTAAAAGAGCAAATAATTAAAAATCCGTCTTTTCCACTGTGTTAGGTCTGGGTCACTACAATATCACCAGCACGCCCACCAAGCTAGGTGGAGACCTGGCGGGAGTGAACATTGTCCAAGTTACCACCTACGGTGATTGCTGCCTGGCCGTGTCCGCCGACGGAGGACTTTTTGGTTGGGGAAACTCGGAGTACCTGCAGCTGGCCTCTGTCACTGACTCCACACAGGTATGCGGTCACCGACAGCGTGGTGCTGGGAGGTTTGGAAACATTAAAGTGTTAAGGGGCCGGGTGTGGTGGCTCACACCTGTAATCCCAGCACTTTGAAAGGCCGAGACAGGCAGATTGCTTGAGGTCAAGAGTTCAAGACCAGCCTGCACAACATGACAAAACCCCATCTCTACAAAAAAAATACAAAAATTCGCCAGGTGTGGTAGTGCATGCCTATAATCCCAGGTACTCAGGAGGCTGAGGCATGAGAATTGAATCGCTCAGAGAGTGCAGTGAGCTGAGATGGCGCCACTGCCTTCCAGCCTGGGTGACAGAGCAAGACTCTGTCTCAAAGCAAATAGGCTGGGCATGGTGACTCACGCCTGTAATCCCAGTACTTTGGGGGGCCAAGTCGGGCGGATCACCTGAGGTCAGGAGTTCAAGACCAGCCTGGCAAACATGGTGAAACCCCGTCTCTACTAAAAAAAAAAATACCAAAATTAGCCAGGTGTGGTGACAGGTACCTGTAATCCCAGCTACTCGGGAGGCTGAGGCAGGAGAATAGCTTGAACACAGGTGGTGGAGGTTGCAGTGAGCCGAGATTGCACCATTGCACTGCAGCCTGGTGGACAAGAGCGAGACTTCGTCTCAAAAAAAGAAAAAAAAGGACAAGTAAAGGGATAAAGAATGACTACTCCATAGCAGGGCAGCCGCCCCACACTTTTTTCTTTTTTTTTTTCGAGACAGTGTGTCACTCTCTTGGCAGGCTGGAGTGCAGTGGCACAATCTTGGCTCACTGCAACCTCCACCTCCCGGATTCAAGCAATTCTCCTGACTCAGGCCCCCGACTAGCTGGGACTACAGGTGCCCACCACCATGCCCGGCTAATTTTTGTATTTTTAGTAGAGACAGGGTTTCACCATGTTGGCCAGGATGGTCTCGATCTCTTGACCTCGTGATCCGCCCATCTCAGCCTCCCAAAGTGCTGGGATTACAGGCTTGAGCCACCGCGCCTGGCCTGTATTTTTTTTAGTAGAGACAGGGTTTCACTGTGTTAGCCAGGATGATCTCTATCTCCTGACCTCGTGATCCGCCCGCCTCGGCCTCCCAAAGTGCTGGGATTACAGGCATGAGCCACCGCGCCCAGCCAGGGTTAACATTTCAACGTGAGATTTGGGTGGGGACACAGATCCAAACCATATCAATTGTGTAACTAATCTCTTTCGTCCCATCACTCATGTTCCACAATTACCAACTAACGGCCAATTCAAAAAATAGAGATATGATTCACACACTGTAATTCACCATTTTAAAATTTACAATTTAGTGGATTATTAGTATTATTATTATTAGTATTAACATATTCACAAGGCTGTGCAACTGTTACCACTATCTAATTTCAGAACATTTTAATGACTCCTCCAAACAACCCCATATTGCTAATGGCTAGTTTTTTGTTTATTTGTTTGTTGGTTTTGGTTTTGTTTTTTTTTTAGACATACGGTCTCACTTTGTTGTCAGGCTGGAGTGCTATCATAGCTCGCTGCAGCCTCGAACTCCTGGCTCCAGCAATCTTCCCAGCTCAGCCGCCCTAGTAACTGGGACTATAGGTGCACACTGTCACACTCAGCTAATTTACAAAAAATTTTGTTGTAGAGACAGGGTCTCGCTTTTTTGCCCAGCCTAGTCTCAAACTCCTGTCCTCAAGCGATTCTCCCACTTCAACCTCCCAAACTGCCAGGATTATAGGCATGACCACTGCTGTACCTGGCTGGTGCAGTGCTGCGGTTTGAGGTTGCAGTGTGTTGTGATCATGCTGCTTGTGAATAGCTGCTGGACTCCAGCCTGGGCAACATAGTGAGATCCCATCTCTAATAAATAAACATTACATTCCTTGATATCATCAAATTTCTGACAACATACAGCAGGGTTTTAAATTTGTGTTAATAGATAGAGAAATCTGCACAAAGGGAAAGTAAAAGTCAGCTAATAAGATTTTTAAAAGCCTCCCCTGTGATCAGGTACAGTAGCTGGAAGTGGTTGCAAATTTGGCTATGAGCTTCCTAGTAGGGAAAGCAAAGAAGAAACATGGCCATTTAAATGATTCATTGTTTCCGTAAGATAAACAGCAAATAAGGTGTTGGGGAGAAATATGGCTCTCCCAGCTACCAAGGCCTGAGAGAAATGTCACCCATGGCCCTCTTGTGGGGGACAGATCCAGTGGCATGCCATTGTTATATATTGCCACATAACAAAAGGCCCCAATACTTAGTGGATTAAAACAATACACTTTATTTATTTATTTAGAGATAGGATCTTGCTCTGTCACCCAGGATGGAGTACAGTGGTGTGATCACGGCTCACTGTAACCTTCACTTCCTGGGTTCAAGCGATTCTCCTGGCTCAGCCCTCTGAGTAGCTGGGACTACAGGCACTTGCCACCATGCCCAGCTAATTTTTGTATTTTTAATAGAGACAGAGTTTCACCATGTTGGCCAGGCTGGTCTCGAACTCCTGATCTCAAGTGATCTGCCTGCCTCAGCCTCCCAAAGTGCTGGGATTACAGGCGTGAGCCACCACACCTGGCCACAAATGTCATTTCATGTTAACTTTAGTTGACATCTGCCTCCTCCACTAGACTACAACTCTCTGAGCGTGGAAACTGGGTCTCTTTTGCTTACCATTATACCCCAGCCCCTAGTTTAATGCTTGGCATGTGATGTTCAAGAAGTATCTCTGGAGTGAATGAATGAACTGGGACTCAGCTACTCTGTACCTAAGACCAGAACACTTCCCAGTCCTTACTGGTTTGCTTTCCTAACAGTGTGGCTCCTTTCTTTGGTTCAGGTGAATGTGCCCCGGTGCTTACACTTCTCAGGAGTGGGGAAGGTGCGACAGGCTGCGTGCGGTGGCACGGGCTGTGCAGTGTTAAACGGTGAGGCCTTCTTTCCGGTGGTTCATTGGGAAGCTGTAGGTGGATTGCATAGGGAGTGGTCAGTGTCCATTGGATTTGCAGGCTGTAGACCTCAGCCTCAGGAGGGTAACATGGCTGGGCGTGGTGGCTCACATCTGTATTCCCAGTACTTTGGACAACTGAGGCAGGAGGATTGCTTGAGGCCAGGAGTTCCAGACCAGCCTGGGCAATATAATGAGACCCCGTCTCTGCCAAAAAGTGGAGAAATTAGCTGGAAGGCTGGGTGTGGTGGCTCACACCTGTAATCTCAGCACTTTGGGAAGCCAAGGCAGGCGGATCACCTGAGGTCAGGAGTTCAAGACCATCGTGGCCAACATGGTGAAACCCTGTTTCTACTAAAAATAGAAAAATTAGCCAGACATGGTGGTGCATGCTTGTAATCCTAGCTACTCGGAAGGCTAAGGTGGGAGAACCGCTTGAACCCAGGAGGCAGAGGTTGCAGTGAGCCGAGATCGCGCCACTGCACTCCAGCCCGGGTGATAGAGCGAGACTCTGTCTCAATAAAAAAAGAAAAAGAAAAAATGAAAAATTAGCTCGGCATGGTGGTGCACGCCTGTAATCCCAGCTACTCAGGAGGCTGATGCAGAAAGGTCTCTTGAACCCAGGAGTTCGAGCTGCAGTGAGCTATGATCATGCCACTGCACTGGGCAACAGAGCGAGACCCTGTTTCAAAAAAGGAAGGAACTGTGGCCATGGGAAGATGTCGTTGGATTGAGCTCAGTCATTACAGGGTGTGAATAAAGTTCTTAACAAAAAGCAAATAGCCCGCTATTTATCTGTAGACACATGACCACAGAGCTGAGTCATCCTAGAGCAAACCTCTGGAGTGGAGAGCGAACTACTTCATTCCCCTCCCTTAACCAGGGCCAGAGAGATTCCAGCTCTGCCTTCTCCAGCCAAAAAATCAAAGGCAGATGGGAGAACAGCCTTTAGCTTTGGATAGCGATGAAATGTCTGGCACCACTGATGAATATTAAACTTTCTGTATCCAAAACATCATTTCTAAGAGTTTTAAGAATCTGGCCAGACATTGTTGATGTGTTTGGCTTTGCTCTTCCGATCAGTGCGAAACACAGCGCTGTCATTTGGCGGAGAAGACATCCTCCATTCTCTGGTATTCGTATGGGTTTTCTGGCTGATTTATGCACTGATCCCCTCCAGGTTACTAACCCTTAAGATGTGGGAAGTTTGTGTTCTGAGCCAGGAGAGCTGGCGAGACAGACTTCCCCAGCAAGAATTTAAGCAGGGAGGAGTGAATTATTCTAAATCTCTGTCTGCACATTCTTGCCAAGCAAGGAGGAAAAAAAAAAAGAACAACAACAACAAAAATCGTGTGGATGTCATAAACCTTGGTGGTGTAGTTGGAGTTTCTGGTGAGGGAAGGTTCTTACTTGGATGGACTTACTGACCCTTGTTTTTACTGTAATGTAGGAGAAGGACATGTTTTTGTCTGGGGCTATGGAATTCTTGGGAAAGGCCCAAACCTAGTGGAAAGTGCTGTCCCTGAAATGATTCCACCCACTCTCTTTGGCTTGACGGAGTTCAACCCAGAAATCCAGGTTTCCCGCATCCGATGTGGACTCAGCCACTTTGCTGCACTGACCAGTAAGTGACCAAGCCCGACGGCCCGGATGTAAGCCCGGCAGAGGTTCTCTCTCTCTCAAGTTCAACCCCAAACTGCAGGCAGCTCTCAGGTTCCACCCATCCAAGAGAAGGACGCCTTTGTACTGATAACTCAAGCGAGGGCTAAACGAGAAGTTGTTTGCCTCGAGGTTGTATAATGTTTCCTGTTTTCCCCGCTGGAGGTTTGGGTTTGGTTCGTTTGGTTTGTGGGTAGGCTAACGTGAACATGCATTTTCTCAAGAGAGCACCCGTCGGTGGTAGGAAGGGGCACCGCCAGTACGTCGGGTGCCGGAGGAAACCGGCAGAGGCTTGGCGGATCCACGGGTGGGTGATTAGGAAGTGATTGTGTGGGGCTTAATCCCACTCCCCGGCCGAGCCCAGACCCTGAGCTGACCCAGGATATGGGATGGCAAAAGGCTGATTTGTCAAGACTGTCCCGTGGTTTCACGGAGGTGAGTCTACTGGTTTCTCCAAAGTGCTGGGGCAGAGAGTGATGAAAGGGGAGAGCGAAATGGAGGTTTTTCCCAAAGGCCTGCCAGATTACAAAGCCACAGAATATCCGCTTACCCTGCAGGGTAAGGGTAAGGAATGTGTCCTTTTCTTGGTTAAATCTCCTCCACTATGGTTACTGTGGATTCAATTTGCTGCTCTCTAGTTGACTCGAATAGTCAAACTGTCCTGAATTAATTTCATTCTGTGATTCTCAAGTAAATTAGTTATTTCCTTGCAATTAAAAGAATCTTTTCATCTCATGGCAAGTAATTGTTTTCTTTTCAAACATCTGGGCCGGAACAGTCAGTTCGTGTCATCTTCAGTTGAGTTCTCTGGCCTCATTCCCACGTGGGGCCTGTCCCAGTTGCCCGCCCTTTGTACCAGGGTCCTAACTGCTATTCCTTTATTGTCTGAATTCCAGGCTTCAGAGGCCGTCAGACAGGCAGGCCTGGGTTGTTACGGCTGTCGGCTGGAGTTTTATCTGGATCTAGGTTGAAGCACTGAAGTCGCAGTGGTCATGACTAAGCCAGAGAATTCCTTGCCACTGCCCAGCCAGAGTGGCCACTTGCATTTGCAGCTGAGTGTAGGTCTCATGAATTCTGTTTTTTTTTTTTTTTTTGAGACAGAGTCTCACTCTTGTTGCCCAGGCTGGAGTGCAATGGCACGATCTTGGCTCACCACAATCTCCGCCTCCCGGGTTCAAGCGATTCTCCTGCCTCAGCCTCCCGAGTAGCTGGGATTATAGGCACCCTCCAACATGCCTGGCTAATTTGGTATCATGAATTCTTAAAGCTATTTTGATTTGGCAAGTAAGAGTCATATGGACTAATTTTTGGAGAAACAAATATCTACTTTCCAGAAAGTTCTTAAGGCCTAAACTATGGGCAGAGTCATGTGTTTAGAAATCTGTGTGAAATGTTTCATTAGAGCAGAGGCTTTTCTATTTGCCCTCATGCCATGTAGCCATTTCAGGTCACAGCGAAATGAAATTCCTTTCTGGATTTCTCCCCAAGACCCAACAGGCCTCCTTGTAAGAGTGTATTACTGCCTGTTGGTAGACAGAGCGTAGCTGTCTTCCTGCCTGTGTGCCTGGCATTTGCAGATAGCCATCTGGGAATTGGAGTTGGTTGGTTTATCCTGTGGTCTGCTAGCATTTTGGGGAGCCAGACCAAATTGTTCTGTTAAACACCCGAGGTCTAGCTGGGTGCAGTGGGTCATGCTTGTAATCCCAGCACTTTGGGAGGCCAAGATGGGAGGATCCCTCGAGCCCAGGAGTTCAAGACTAGCCTGGGCAACATAGTAAGATTCCGTTTCTACAAAAAATACAGAAATTAGCTGGGTGTGGTGGTGCACACCAGCCTATAGTCCCAGTACTCTGGAGGCTGAGATGGAAGGATTGCTGCTTGAGTTTGAGACTTCAAGGCTGCAGTGAGCGGTGTTTGTGCCACTGCATCACAGCCTGGGCAACAGAGTGAGACCCTGTCTCAAAAGCAAAGAAAAACACACACACAAAAAACTATCTGAGGTCTGAGTGTGGAGGACAAGGGGCACGCTCAGATCAGGGGGGCTAAGATAGCTTGTAATTATTCCGTACTTCATCAACCCCGGGTCTTGTAGTCTTGGCTTTTCCTTGTCACTTCCTCTGCCCCCCATGACCCAAGCCTTTTGCCCGACAGCCGGTGGTGACATGGGCCCAGGAGTGCCCCAGCTGGTAGAGACAGAGTCCCACCTGAAGGCCGGGCTGAGAGAGGCCATCTCCTGGGTTGACCTCTTACAGCATCCTATACTTTTTCTTCCTCACAGTTTTTACAGTTTGTAAACATATATTAAAATCATCTGTCTGTTCCATCTCCAGCCTGTCCCCAGCTCCTGAAACACAGACCTAGACCCAGCACAAGCAGGCACTCGGTCATTAGATGCCCTATGGCCAAATGCTCCCAAAATATGGACAGTCAATCCAGGAATGACAAATTGTCCTACTTTTCACTGCCAAATCAGGAAGCCCAGGGTGTGGAGGGCAGAGTTTGGTGGCACATGATTGTAGGCGGGGCACAAGGGGTGAGCAGAGTGGGCTGTGTGCACCAGTGACCTCCAGCCCTGTCCACTACCCACAGACCCCAGCTCCATGCACCACCCCCAGGCCCCAGCTCCGTACACTACCCCAGCCCTGTCCACCACCCCCAGACCCCAGCTCCATGCACCACCCCAGCCCCCATCTTCATTTACGTGCTCATCTCCCACATGGGTGGATACAGCAGAAGTCCTGGGCGTGGACCTGTTTTCGATATGGAGGCAGCATCTCTGACCCTTACTTTTGCCTTCAAAGAAAGCATGAACACCTGGTAAAAGCTGAACAGTGGGCTCTGTAGGTATCTGGTTCTAGAAAGCCTGTTCTCATGACCCATCCTCTCCTTGGAGACTTGTTCTTCACACAGTGCCAACCAACCCGTTTTCCTCCCTTTGCAGACAAAGGAGAGCTGTTTGTATGGGGCAAGAACATCCGAGGCTGCCTGGGAATCGGTCGCCTGGAGGACCAGTATTTCCCATGGAGGGTAAGGCTGACTGGGGCGGTCTCGAGAATGGACGCTGAGAGTAGAGTCACCTGACGTCACCGCAGACACCTCGCGTGCAGCTGGGCCAGGACGAGGGCCACGGGACCTGCTTCCCCTTCCGGGTCCTGGCTACGCTCCTCCAGTGCAGCATGCCACGCCATAGCTCACTCTGTGGTGACACCCATGAGATACCCGTGGGACATCTGCATGGTGTGATGGGCGGGGGAGTGACACCAGGCTCTCGGGGTGCAGGAGCTGGGTCAACCCATCCCGGCCCGCTGAGTGGGAGGTTGGAGGCAGTGGCTCACCCAAGCATCCAGTCCTGTAAGAAGGCCTGTTGGAGGCCGTCCTTGGGGTGGATCGGGGAAACAGAGGCACGATGGTGCAAGGCTCTGGCAGGGTGCCGTGAGGCTCCAGAGAGGGGGAGATACTCGATGAAGTCGGCACACTAGGAGCTGTTTACAGAAGCCCACATAGGGGAATGCTTCACAATGAATTTAAAAGAAAGCAGGATGTTTAATATTTAGATGGTCCAACCGCAGCCATGAAGTGAAAAAATGAAGTCGCTTCCTTAGGGGCGGTAGTATGCAATTAGACAAAAAGGCTCCTTCCAGAATTACAGGGGAAGAGAGACTCGTTCTAAAATTGTAGTTTACCTTTGCTTTGTTTACTAAGTCAGTTCTTTAAGGCATTCTAAAAAAGGAGGTTTTTGGGGTTTTTTGAACATGAAACATATGTTCATGGTACAAAAAAATATACTATGGAAAATAAGTCTCCCACCACCCAGTTTTGTTCCAGAGTTTTCGTTCCAGTTTTGGTCCTGGTTTCTTTATGTTCTTTTCCAGAGATAGTCTCTGCATAGAAACTCGTATGTGTGTGTGCGTGTGTGTGTGTGTGAGTGCATGCATGTGTGTGCAGGATGCATATGGGTGTACTTTATTGTACTTTATCAGAAGGTTGCATTTTAATTTGTTTTGAAATTGTGAAAAGCATTTTTTTTTATTTTTTT
>NW_012099943.1:109792-111509 GCF_000951045.1 Mandrillus leucophaeus
GAAAGCAAGTTGAAATGGAGACTTTAACTTTGTTTTTTATTTTTGCTTTTTATGAGACAGAGTTTCACTCTATCACTCAGGCTGGATTACAGTGATGTGATCACAGCTCACTGCAGCCTTGACCTTCCTGGGCTCAGGTGATCCTCCCACCTCAGCCTCCTGTATAACTGGCACCACAGGCGTACACCACCACACCTGGCAAATTTTTGTATTTTTAGTAGAGATGGGGGTCTCGCTATATTGCCCAGGCTGGTCTCAAACTTCTGGCCTCAAGCAGTCTGCCTCCCTCAGCTTCCCAAAGTGCTGGGATTACGGGCATGAGCCATCACACCTGGCCGACTTTAGCCTTGTTGGAAAAGTGTTTGTATAATAGAGTTGTTCCCAAGGTGTTGGGCCTTGCCGGCTTTCTCCTGGGCCTGGAAACCGCCGCTGTGAGGAACGGAGAGTCAGGCAGTAGATGCAGCTCAGATAATGTGAGCGTCAGTCATCTACATGCCCACTGCTTTCTCACTGACTCCTCTCTTCTCTCACTTAGCCCTTCCTTTCGAAAAGGACTTCCTTGTGAGGGCGGGCTTGGGAAACAGTTAAAGCAGCCGGGTTTTGGGTGAAAGAATGCTGACGAGGGTCTGCCCCCTGCCCTCATTTCCTTCAAAGCAGAGTGATCAGCCTGAGATTTGACTCAGGTCATGTTGCCCCTGCCACAAGGGGCTTGTGCAAAGCGCTGGTCCCTGTGCGGGTAGGGAGTGGCCGGAGCCTGATCCCCTTGACATTCCATCTGGGTCACTTGCCCTGACTCTCCACGCACCAAGTGTCCTTCTGGTCATTTGCTTTTTATTTTTATTTTATTATTATTTTTTTGAGATGGAGTCTTGCTTTGTTGCGCAGGCTTGAATGCAGGGGCACGATCTCAGCTCACTGCAACCTCCACCTCCCAGGTTCAAGTGATTCTCCTGCCTCAGCCTCCCTAGTAGCTGGGATTACAGGTGCATGCCTGGCTATCATTTGCTTTTTAAACACATTTGTACCGTCGGGAAAAGAGCACCCCAGCCTGTCCCCATGATGGCGGCAGTTGGCGCCAAACCATTGTCCTGCCTCTTGCACATTCAGGGAGCCCCTAAGTGTTTGTGCAGGCAGTGGCCTCGACCCCTGTCCTCTTTGGATTGGGGGTGGGACGGTCCAGTTCCTTCTGATGTCTCACTTTAAAAAAAAAATTACAAGTGATTTTTCTTTTCTTTGTTTTGTTTGTTTGTTCTTTTAGACAGGGTCTTGCTCTGTCACCCAAGCTGGAGTGTGGTGACAGGATCTCGGCTCACTGCAGCCTCTGTCTCCCAGGTTCAAGTGATCCTCCCATCTCAGCCTCCCGAGTAGCTGGGATTACAGGCTTGCACCACCACACCTGGCTAATTTTTGTATTTTTTGTAGAGATGGGGTCTTGCTGTGTTGCCCGGGATTTTTTTTTTTTTGAAACAGGGTCTTGCTTTGTCGCCTAGGCTGGAGTACGGTGAGATCACAACTCACTGCAGCCTCAAACTCCGAGGCTCAAGCGATCCTCCTGCCCCAGCCCCCCATGTGGGATGTGGGATGGGATGACAGGCACGTGCCACCACACCCAAATAATTTTTTTTTTGTTTTTGAAGGAATGGGGTCTTACGTGTTGATCTCAACCCCCTGGGCTCAAGTGATCCTCTTGCTTCATTCAGCCTCCAGAATAGCTGAG
>NW_012099943.1:111559-113334 GCF_000951045.1 Mandrillus leucophaeus
GATCCCCTTGACATTCCATCTGGGTCACTTGCCCTGACTCTCCACGCACCAAGTGTCCTTCTGGTCATTTGCTTTTTATTTTTATTTTATTATTATTTTTTTGAGATGGAGTCTTGCTTTGTTGCGCAGGCTTGAATGCAGGGGCACGATCTCAGCTCACTGCAACCTCCACCTCCCAGGTTCAAGTGATTCTCCTGCCTCAGCCTCCCTAGTAGCTGGGATTACAGGTGCATGCCTGGCTATCATTTGCTTTTTAAACACATTTGTACCGTCGGGAAAAGAGCACCCCAGCCTGTCCCCATGATGGCGGCAGTTGGCGCCAAACCATTGTCCTGCCTCTTGCACATTCAGGGAGCCCCTAAGTGTTTGTGCAGGCAGTGGCCTCGACCCCTGTCCTCTTTGGATTGGGGGTGGGACGGTCCAATTCCTTCTGATGTCTCACTTTAAAAAAAAAATTACAAGTGATTTTTCTTTTCTTTGTTTTGTTTGTTTGTTCTTTTAGACAGGGTCTTGCTCTGTCACCCAAGCTGGAGTGTGGTGACAGGATCTCGGCTCACTGCAGCCTCTGTCTCCCAGGTTCAAGTGATCCTCCCATCTCAGCCTCCCGAGTAGCTGGGATTACAGGCTTGCACCACCACACCTGGCTAATTTTTGTATTTTTTGTAGAGATGGGGTCTTGCTGTGTTGCCCGGGATTTTTTTTTTTTTGAAACAGGGTCTTGCTTTGTCGCCTAGGCTGGAGTACGGTGAGATCACAACTCACTGCAGCCTCAAACTCCGAGGCTCAAGCGATCCTCCTGCCCCAGCCCCCCATGTGGGATGTGGGATGGGATGACAGGCACGTGCCACCACACCCAAATAATTTTTTTTTTGTTTTTGAAGGAATGGGGTCTTACGTGTTGATCTCAACCCCCTGGGCTCAAGTGATCCTCTTGCTTCATTCAGCCTCCAGAATAGCTGAGATTACAGGCATGTGCCACCACACCCGGCTTATTTTATTATTTATATTTATTTGTTTTATTTTATTTATTTATTTAAGAGATGGGGTCTCACTATGTTGCCCAGGCTGGTCTCAAACTTCTGGCCTCAAGCGATCTTCCCACCTTGGCCTCACAAAATGTTGGAATTACAGGGATGAGTCACTGTGTCTGGGTGATCTTTATTCTTTAAAACAACTATGTTCAAATTAATGGTCCGTAGGGGATATATTACATCATTTAAGAAGTAGTCCAGAAAAGAAGAGAAAAAAAAAGAGTAAAACTTCACTTGTAGCTCGTACACTGGTACCAACTAGTTATTCCTAGACTCACAGAATTTGGCCTTTTCTGAGTATGTGGGCCCGGGAGGCGACATCTGAGCCACCTGATTCAAACCTCTGCTTCCAGAACCTTTCCAGGACCTGTTTTTTTGCTACATGTTGAGACTCATCACTCAGAGAGGTTCAGTGGTTCCCCCAGGATCACACATCTAAGTCGGAGTCAGAGCCAGGATTTGGACTCAGTTACCTCTGAGTTTTAAGATAATGGTCTTTGCTGCTGGGCGCGGTGTCTCACGCCTGTAATCCCAGCACTTTGGGAGGCTGAGGCAGGTGGATCACAAGTTCAGGAGATCAAGACCATCCTGGCTAACACGGTGAAACCCCGTCTCTACTAAAAATACAAAAAAATTAGCTGGGCGTGGCTCACGCCTGTAATCCCAGCGCTTTGGGAGGCTGAGTCAGGCGGATCACGAGGTCAGGAGATCAAGACCATCCTGGCTAACACGGTGAAACCCCGT
>NW_012099943.1:115745-123494 GCF_000951045.1 Mandrillus leucophaeus
AAAAAAAAATATATATATATATATATATATGCAAAAGCTGATGCTGTTGAACTGCAGAGCTGGGCGCCAGAGCAGTCTCCCTTTCCCGGGTTCTCTTGTCCCCACGAGGGACTCACTGCTCAGGGTTCCTTCTTCCCGCACCCCCGTCTTTCACCTGGTGGGCGTTTGTTTTAGCAACTTGTAATTGTGGATAGGAATGTTCCTAAATGGATTCTGCTGAGACTTTTAAGAGAGTCACCGAGGCTAAATATGGTTCTGGGTTTTGGAGCTGTTTCCCTCAGCAGTGGAGCTGTGAGTGTAAATTGGCTTAAAAGAAAAACGCCATTTAACCTTGCCTAGGACAAAAATAAAACATGGCTGAAGGCAGTCTCCTCTTGGACTCAGTTCAGAGACCATGTGAGATTGTCCGCCAGGGGGAGCTGGAACCTTGGGGAGCCTCACACTGGTCCCCAGGGAGGGCTCCCAGGAGCCAAGCCCTCGCTGCCCACACCAACCACAGCAGAGACCATCCTGGCTTCCTCTGCTTTGGGCTTGAATGGCCAGAGCCCTAGGGGAGCAAGGACCTGGGGGCTTAAGTGCAGCCGATGAGTGAGGAAGCGCACTTTCCCGGGAAAGGTAAATAGAGCGCTCCCTAATGGCTGCGGAGGTTGCTAAGAGGCGGTCGGGGCCCAGTCACCGCAGAGGCAGCCTGTTGTCTTCTCCCGCCGGCCTCACAGGCTTTCTGCATCTACGTGCCTTTGTGATTCACTGTGCCCCGTTCTTGTTTGTTTAGTGATTCCTGTAATAGGTTCTGCTAGAGATGTTCATTTGTTTAGGGACAGGGCCGGGGGAGGACAGCATGACTTGGTTTCCAGCATCCATCTGCCTGTGGCCAGGAGTCTCTAATGGTCTTGTCTCCCGGCGTAGGCGCAAAGCTCCAGGGTCGGCGCCTGCTGCCTCTCGACTTTTAGGGCCAGGCCATCTGGATTAGGCGGTTTCCCTCTTAAGCTCGGTAAACTCCACAGACTGTGACAGATCCCCTTTCCAGCTGTCACACCACCTGGCTGCGTGCTGCCACCAGGGGAGGGTGGTCAAATTTGGACCTGGTCAGTAGATCAGGTGCCAGCATCCTGGCAGGGGTCTTCGGGCCAAGCCAGGCAGGGGCACTTCCTTTGCAGTGGGCACTTAAGAAAGGAAGAGAAGGCCGGGCACGGTGGTTCACGCTTGTAATCCCAGCGCTTCGGGAGACCGAGGCAGGTGGCTCACGAGGTCAGGAGATCGAGACCATCCTAGCCAACATGGTGAAACCCCATCTCTACGAAAAATACAAAAATTAGCTGGGCATGGTACTGCGTGCCTGTAATCCCAGCTACTTGGGAGGCTGAAGCAGGAGAATCGCTTGAACCAGGGAGTCGGAGGTTACAGTGAACCGAGATCGTGCCTCTGCACTCCAGCCTGGCAACAGAGTGAAACTCCGACTCCATCTCAAAAAAAAAAAAAAAGAGACGCATATCTGCTTTTGTGCATAAAGAACCTCTGGAAGGCCAGGCCTGGGGGGTCACGCCTGGAATCCCAGGACTTCGGGAGGCTGAGGCAGGAGAATCACTTGAGCCCAGGAGTTCGAGACCAGCCTGGGCAACATGGCAATACCCTGTCTCTACAAAAAATACAAAAATAAGCTGAGCGTAGTGGTGCACGCCAGTAGTCCTAGCTACTTAGGAGGGTGAGGTGGGAGGATATCTTGAGCCCAGGAGTTCGACATTGTGATGTGAGCTACGGTTGTGTCTCTGTACTCCAGCCTCGGCAACATAGTGAGACCCCTTTCTCTACAAACAAACAGACAAAATTAGCCAGACATGGTGGCACGTGCCTGTGGTCCCAGCTACTTGGGAGGCTAAGGCGGGAGAATCGCTTGAGCCCAGGAGGTTAAGCCTGCAGTGACTGCACCACTAGACTCCAGCCTGGGCAATAAAGTGAAGCCCTGCCTCTTTTTTGTTTTTGAGCCAGAGTCTTGCTCTGTTGCCCAGGCTGGAGTGCAATGGTGTGATCTTGGCTCACTGCAAACTCTGTCTTCTGAGTTCAAGCAATTCTCCTACTTCAGCCTCCCGAGTAGCTGGGATTACAGGTGTGCGCCACCACACCCAGCTAATTTTTGCATTTTTAGTAGAGACGGGGTTTCACCATGTTGGCCAGGCTGGTCTCAAACTCCTGCCCGCCACGGCCTCCCAAAGTGCTGGGATTACAGGTACGAGCCACTGTGCCCAGCCTAGACCCTGTCTCTTAAAACGAAAACAAACCTCTGGAAAGTTAATAAGAAATCAGTTAAAAGTAGTTTTCAAGGCCGGGCGCGGTGGCTCAAGCCTGTAATCCCAGCACTTTGGGAGGCTGAGACGGGTGGATCACGAGGTCAGGAGATCGAGACCACCCTGGCTAACATGGTGAAACCCCGTCTCTACTAAAAAAAATACAAAAAAAAAAACTAGCCGGGCAAGGTGGCGGGCGCCTGTAGTCCCAGCTACTCCAGAGGCTGAGGCAGGAGAATGGCGTAAACCCGGGAGGCGGAGCTTGCAGTGAGCCAAGATCGCACCACTGCACCCCAGCCTGTGCGACAGAGCAAGACTCCATCTCAAGAAAAAAAAAAAAGGAAAAAGATGAGTGGAGATGCTGGGCCAGTGAGGTCTGGTTCCCAGACTGGACCTGCAAAGCAAGAGAAAGGGTTTCTGGAGCTTTTTTTTGACACGGAGTCTCACTCTGTAACCCAGGCTGGAGTGCAGTGGTGCAATCTTGGCTCACTGCAGCCTCCACCTCCTGGATTCAAGCGATTCTCCCACCCCAGCCTACCGAGTAGCTGGGATTACAGGCGCACGCCACTACGCCTGGCTGGTCTCACAGCTTCTGACCTCATATGATCCGCCTGCCTCAGCCTCCCAAAGTGCTGGGATTACGGGTGTGAGCTCCAGCGCCCGGCCCCTGGAGCTTCTTAGTGAGCCACAGCAGTGGCTTCCAGGAGAGATCTCTGAACACCTGGTCTGGGGGCATGGAGCCTGCTGGGGTTAGGGTCAGAGGGGAGCAGCCCCTGTGGGGCGTGCAGGTTCCAGGGATGCACACAGGCCTGTGTTCCTGCCCAGCGTGGCCTCAGGCTGATGTGAATGGCGATGGCTGCCGTTGACTGGAGGGAGTTGGGATGGCCTTGTCTACATGACCAAATACAGTTGTCCTGATGGACCTGCTGGGGAGGCGTGAGCGCCCCCATTCCCAGAGGGGAGGGAGCCACGGCTCAGAGAAACCGTCTCCTACTGAGAGGTAGGGCCAGTTGGCCAACACCAGTGCCTGCCTCCTCCGGGTGCGCCACCCCCACTCATGGTATGCTGGGTCTTATTTTTCAGGTGACGATGCCTGGGGAGCCCATGGATGTGGCATGTGGCGTGGACCACATGGTGACCCTGGCCAAGTCATTCATCTAAACCTCCCTCACCTGCTTGGGCGGCCCCGGCCTGGGAACCACTGGCACTGCTTGGCAGAGGCCAGCGCGTGGCCAGCCCCCCGGGGTTCTTGGATGGTGGTGGCAGAGGACCCTGCGTGCAGTGTGATGCTGTCTCCTGAATCCCTTAGCGGGTACCTGCCAGGAGGATTGGGGCAAGGTCCCTCTCCAGTCGCGGGTGAGGCCTGCGGAACTCAGCACGGGACAGCAGCCTTTGGTGGGCCGCTGTGGCCCGCGCGTCTCTGCTCTCTCCAAGTAACATGCGACGGTGTCTGGTGTCACGTCTGGCCTGAGAAGCCCGTCTTAGGAAAGCTTAGCTTGAAGGCAGTGCTCGGGAGGTTTCTCCTCCCTCTGTCATTGTGTCTTGGTTTGTCTCTTGGTTTGTGTCTGGCTAAGGCCATGCGTGTGCTTCGGACCGAGCCCCAGCTTAGGCGAGGGAGCCAGGCTGACTTCGGCCCTCGGTTTTCATTCAAGCCAGTCTGCTTATGGCCCTTCCTGGCCGCCTGCCACACCGCAAGCTCACTGGGGGGACACCAGAGGCACCATGGCCTGGGATCCCATCTGGAGCTATCCGCGGGCGCCAGCCCCAGCCTCCCACCACGCTCACTGCCTGGCTTGGCAAAGTTAAGAAGCCCCTCAGGAAGAGAATCGAGGCCAAGTTCCTGTGGGCCAAGGGCCCCGAGCACATCCGCCAAGGCTCAGCTGCAGTGCCAGGCGGAGGAGGGAGATCCAGAAATTGTGAACAACGTTTGATTTAGTAGCGTGACTTGCCTTTCCCTTTAAAAACATCTTTTACAAATCTGTCTTGGAATAAAGTCTATTTTCTGTCGTTTGGTTTTTAAGATCTGAGGAGGTCTTCTTAAACTTTTACTTGATCATTTAGAGTTTTGCTTTTATAAACAAGCCTTTTGATACAGAGGCAGAAGCCAGTGAAAAATACTTTTATAGAGATGAGGTCTTTTGATTTTATTTTTTTTATAGAGACAAGGTCTTGCTATGTTGCTTAGGCGCAAACCCCTGGCCTGAAGCCATCCTCCTGCCTAGGCTTCCCAGAGTGCTAGGATTATAGGTGCAAGCTACCATGCTCAACTGAAAAATAGTTTAGAAGACAGTCCTACTTGACAAATATTTTCTTTTTTTTTTTCTTTTTCTTTTTTTTTTTTTTTGAGACAGAGCCTTGCTCTGTTGCCCAGGCTGGAGTGCAGTGACTCAATCTCGGCTCACTGCAAGCTCCGTCTCCTGGGTTCAAATTATTCTCCTACCTCAGCCTCCTGAGTAGCTGGGACTACAAGTATGCGCCACCACACCCAGCTAATTTTTATTTTTATTTTTTTTTAGTAGAGATGGGGTTTTGCCATGTTGGCCAGGCTGGTCTCGAACTCCTGACCTCAGACAATCTGCCTGCCTTGGTCCCCCAAAGTGCTAGGATTACAGGTGTGAGCCACTGCACGCAGCCATACTTGACAAATATTTTCTGAGCAGATTCTACTCCCATAATTCAGTTGGAAGAAAATATTTGGTGCTCCTGTCACAGGCTGGACTCCCATGCCCTGTCTGCCTTTATCCCGTTCCTTTTATGCGTTCACAACAGATACTTGTCGTGTGCCCCTTCGGTGCCCGGTACTGTCCTCATGCTGGGGAATGTGGTGACAAAAATCCGCGCACCGTGAAGCTTACGTTCTAGGGAGGGAAACAGGAAAAATGAGAAGCAGCGTGTGAAATGATTCTGTGGTCTGTGGAGAGAAAGCAGGAGGAGGGGATGGGATCTTGGGAGGGCTGCAGTTTATTTATTTATTTACGAGATGGAGTCTCTGTCTGTCCCCCAGGCTGGAGTGCAGTGGCACGATCTCGGCTCACTGCAACCTCTGCCTCCCGGTTCAAGCAATTCTCCTACCAGTAGCTGGGCTTACAGCACCTGCCACCACACCTGGCTAATTTTTGTATTTTTAGTAGAGACAGGGTTTCTCCGTGTTGACCAGGCTGGTCTTGAATTCCTGACCTCAGGTGATCCGCTCACCTCGGCCTCGAAAAGTGCTGGGATTACAGGCGTGAGCCACCGTGCCCGTGTACAGCCTAGAGCTGTACATTAAAGTGGAATGCTCACCCAGCCAGCGGTGCCCTTCTTGCGGCCATGAGAACTAGCTACTTAGATATCCAGGCCAGGGGCCCTTCACCGGGACTGTGAACTCCATTCTTAGGTTTATTACAGTCAAGTTTTCTCATATACTTGAAATAGAAATTGAAAACCGTGTGTCATTTTTCCTTCCTGAAACTCCTACTGGGGCCAGGTCTAAAGTCGCCCCTGCCGTGAAGCAGGGTAATCCGACCTCGGTGAAATTCAAGCCGCGAAGCAAAGCACGTATTCATCTAGAGATGGTAAGTGTCCCTGGAGGTCAGACGCAGGTCACACTGGGCGGGGTTCAGGATGGCAGGTGAGGATGGCGGATGGAGGGTCTCTGGAGAAGGTGGGTTTTTTAATCCTCCCACCCTAATGGCAACCAAGATACAGATCTAGTAATGATCTTTTTTGTTTGTTTGAGACAGAGTCTCTCTCTGTTGCCCAGGCTGGAGTGTAGTGGCGTGATCTCAGCTCACTACAACCTCCGCCTCCTGGGTTCAAGCGATTCTCTTGCCTTAGCCTCCCGAGTAGCCGGGACTACAGGCATGCACTACCACGCCTGGCTAATTTTTGTATTTTTAGTAGAGATGGAGTTTTGTTATGTTGGCCAGGCTGGTCTCGAACTCCTGACCTCTAGGAATCCGCCCTCCTCGGCCTCCCAAAGCGTTGGGATGACAGGCGTGAGCCACCAGGTCCTGCCCCAGTAATGATCTTGACTTTGGACATAGCAACCAGTGTAGAAGCAGGGATGTCCTTGAGTTTGTCTTTTCTTTCTTCCAGCTGGGCTCTGTCTGCCCAGGAGGGCTGCTTGGCTGTGCCCTCTGTGGGTCACGAGGGCTCCTGGTTGGAGCTTTTCTGCCGTGAACCAAGCCCTCTCCCCAGTTGTCACCAGTGCCTGCATCTCAGCGTCTGTCCTCTCTTTCCCTCGTGCCCCCCCCCACCCCAAGCCCCAGCATTTGACACACGCATCCATAGAAACCCTACTATGCCATTAGCTCCGTTGCTAGGCTCGATCATTGTGTTCCCGTGAAAAATCAGTGTTTGCAAGCTCCCGTCTCCTCTCGCTTTAGTGAGCATGTGAACAGCACCCGCGATGAAGTGAGCATTGTACCAACCGCATGTGTCCCCAGGCCATTCTCCATATACGCGGACTCTGCCCCTTTCTCTCTGATGGGGTCGGTAACCAAGGTCAGAGAGGCACCCGGGTGGAAGACATAGCGTGTCCTGGTTGTCAGGCTTGAGGAGGCCACCCCCATCTCCCTCGGACAGTTTGCAGGGGTCGTAGGTCCAGTTTTCCATCCTCTTCGCCCCTGCAGGTATGTAGACCACCACTCCACACTGATTTCTGCGGGGAAGAGATGGGCCTCACTGGCATGAAAACCCTTCACAGCTCATCAAAGCTCAGGTTGTCAACCTCAATAGAACGCTGTCGTCACTTGTTTCTTGAATATATGGTCAGCTCACATTTTCATTAATTCAGGAAATACGCGCTGACTCTGCTCTGCATGACGAAGTCAAATCCTGACAAATACGCCCTAAGGAGAATGCTCGGGCACGGTCCAGCAGGTTGCAGTCCGAGGCCAAGTGCTCAGTACCGTGCTTGGGCCAGGATCAAAACTCAGGATGCGCTTATGAAATCCCACATTTCTCTTGCCTCCCACCTGGTGCCAACATCTAAAGGAGGCCTGGCCTTTGCCTGGACGGCAGCAGGAGCTGCTTAAACTGTTGCGGGAGGCCGGGTGCAGTCGCTCACGCCTGTAATCCCAGCACTTTGGGGGTCCGAGATGGGCAGAGCACTTGAGGTCAGGAGTTTGAGACCAGCCTGACCAACATGGCAAAACCCCGCCTCCACTAAAAGTACAAAAATTAGCTGGACGTGGTGGCACGCACCTGTTGTCCCAGCTACCTGGGAGGCTTAAGCGGGAGAATCGTTTCCCTGCTCTACTCCGCTCTTTGGCCTTGGGAAGAGGCATTGCTCTCCTGAGACTGGGTTCCCCCTCTGAGGCAGGGTGTCATCTGCCACTGGCACAGGCAACTTCACAGGGCTCAGTGAGCTGCCTCCCAGGGACCCTCCCTTGCCATGGAGCCATGTTCTGAGCTCTTCAAGGGCCGCCTGGTGGGTGCCAGTCTAACCACTGCAGCATCCGAGGATGCAGTCACCAGACTACCC
>NW_012099943.1:124299-127756 GCF_000951045.1 Mandrillus leucophaeus
TGGGTGTCAGAGCGAGACTCCGTCTCAAACAAGCAAGCAAACAAACAAATAAACTGTTCTGGGGTCTTCTCTATGCAATCCATGGCACCAGGACTGACCTAGTGGCCCATCTTAACTCCCTGATGAGACAGACCCTTTCAGAGATGGCCACGAGGCCAGCACCCGGCACTGGCCCGGCCCCGCCCCAGGCAGCATCTGCTCCAGGCCCTGTCCTGCCTGTGATCGTGCACCAGGTACCTGTCCCTGCTTCTAGGACCCCACACTTGCTTTCTCTCTCCCAGGGGGCGCTATGCGGCTACCCGAGACACTCCTGCAGCACCAACCAAGGGGTCCGAATTCATTAAACACCAACCCCGATATTTAACATGGAGACAGCAGCAGCCCAGGTTAAGCCTGAGCTGGAGACAGTGTTGGGAGTCCTGATAGCTGTGCTTTTCTAGGATCTGGGGCCACAGTGAGGTGCATCCTCTGTGGTCATGTTTAAGCAGTTAAACCATGGCTAGGCGTGGTGGCTCACACCTGTAATCCCAGGACTTTGGGAGGCTGAGGCAGGCTGATCACGAGGTCAGGAGTTCAAAACCAGTCTGACCAACATGGTGAAAGCCCGTCTCTACTAAAACTACAAAAATTAACTGGGTGTGATGGTGAGTGCCTGTAGTCCCAGCTACTTGGGAGGCTGAGGCAGGAGAATCACTCGAATCTGGGAAGCGGAGGTTGCAATGAGCCAAGATTGAGTCACTGCACTCCAGCCTGGGAGACAGACCGAAACTCCATCTCCAAAAAAAAAGGATAAACCATGGCTGGGCTTGGTGGCTCACGCCTGTAATCCCAGCACTTTGGGAGACCGAGGTGGATGGATCACCTGAGGTCAGGAGTTTGAGACCAGCTTAGCCAACATGGTGAAACACCATCTCTACTTTTTAAAAATATAAAACTTAGCCAGGCATGGTGGCGTGCACCTGTAATCCCAGCTACTTGGGAGGCTGAGGTAGGAGACTTGCTTGAACCAGGAGGTAGAGGTTGCAGTGAGTCGAGATGACACCACAGCACTCCAGCCGGGGTGACAGAGTGAGACTCTGTCTCAATAAATAAACAAACAAATAAATAAATGGGTAAACCTAGACACTGTTATCACCTCCAACCAGGAGGCAGCTGTTTCGCTGGGGAAACATCTCGTTCTTGCGCTGGTAGCAGGTGGCAGCTGAATGCCAGGAAGCCAGAGTGGAGCATATGAAATCATGCCAGTCGGAAAGATGTTCCGTTTGAGTTCCCTCCTTGGGGCCTCAGTCTGATTAGGCTCAAGCTAACGGTGGTAGCTGGTTCCACAACTCTAGCAGTTGGTGTGCATTCCAGGAGGAAGCTTTTATTTTTTGAGATGGTCTTGCTTCTGTTGCCCAGGCTGGAGTACAGTGGCACGATCATAGCTCACTGCAGCCTTGAACTCCTGAGCTCAAGCGATCCTCCTGTCTCAGCCTCCTAAGTGGCTGGGATTACAGGCACACTAGGCCATGCCCGGCTAATTTTTAAAATTTTTTGTAGAGATGGGGGGACCTCACTATGTTGCCTAGGGTGGTATTGAACTCCTGGGCTCAAATGATTCTCTTGCCTCAGCCTTCCAAAGTGTTGGGATTGCAGGTGTGAGCCACCTCGCCCAGCCTTTTTTTGTTTTGTTTTAAATATATGACGTTTTGCATATTTATTCATCGGTTGCTGGACATTTGGGTTAGTTTCACTTTTTGACCATTATAAATAATGTCAAAACATTCATGTATAAGTTTCACATTGGCCCAGTGTTTTGTTTCTGGAATGTTTTTGTGTGAACATAAGTTTTCAATTTTCATGGATGTGTAGCTAGGAGTGGAGTTGCCGGCTCATTCATTTAAATTTTTTTGAGTTTTGACATTTGCATCATTTAATCTACAACACGCTCTGTAAGTTCCAAGATACTGAATATTTATTTCCCTGCATACAACTTGGGCTGTTCCTTGCAGGCTCTTGGCAGGCTTTCTACCTGCTTTTCTTGTGTTTCTGCCTCTAACCCAGGGACCCAGGCGGGGCACGGTGGCTCATGCCTGTAATCCCAGCACTTAGGGAGGCCGAGGCGGGTGGATCACTTGAGGTCATGAGTTCAAGACCAGCCTGGCCAACATGGTAAAACCCCATCTCTACTAAAAATACAAAAAGTAGTCGGGTGTGGTGGTGTGTGCCTATAGTCCCAGCTACTGAGGAGGCTGAGGCACGAGAATCACTTTAAACTGGGAGGTGGGGGCTGCAGTGAGCTTAGATTATGCCACTGTACTCCAGCCTGGGTGACAGAGCGAGACTCCATCTCTAAATAAATGTCAATAAATAAATTAGGGACCCCTCTTGGTGCCCAGTAGTCATCAGAGCTTGTAATGACCATGTACATGGAAATGGGCCCTGGGCATGGTAGCTGATGCCTGTGATCCCAACACTTTGGGAGGCTGGGGTGAGAGGATCACTTGAGTTCAGGAGTTCAAGGGCAGCCTGGGCAATATAGCAAGACTCTTATTTCTACAAAAAAAAAAAAAAAAAAAAAATTAGCCAAATGTGGTGGTGCACGCCTATAGTTACAGCCACTCTGGAGGCTGAGATGGGAGGATTGCTTGAGACCAGGAGTTCGAGGCTGCAGTGAGCAAATACATTTAAAGAAACAAACAAACCAGGCCCTGGGTCTAGCTGCTGCTGCTTGCGTTTCCTGCTCAGCTCAGGTAGACATCTCTTGGAAAAACATCTCAAATGTGATGTTCTGCTACCAACTTTTACAAGGTGAAGACCACATTCAGCTGCCAAGAACCGTCAGAGCAATCACCTTTTTTGTTTTGTTTTGTTTTTGGAGATGGAGTCTCGCTCTGTTGCCCAGGCTGGAGTGCAGTGGTGTGATCTTGGCTCGCTGCAACCTCCGCCTCCTAGTTCAAGCGATTCTCTTGCCTCAGCCTCCCAAATAGCTGAAATTACAGGCACACATCGCCATGCTCGGCTAATTTTTTGTATTTTAGTGGAGACGGGGTTTCACTGTGTTGCCCAGGCTGGTCTTGAACACCTGAGCTCAGACGGTCTGCCTGCCTCGGACTCCCAAAGTGCTAGGACCACAGGTGTGAGTCACTGCGCCTGGTCACAATCACCTTTCTTTCTCAGCTGTCCTCCACACATGCATCCAGACCTGTTGCTTTTTCTACCACATTCCTTCTTTAAAACATCAAGATGTAACTCACATAACATAAAACCATTTACAGCACACAGCTCAGTGGTTTTTCGCAAACTGTGTTGTGCAGCTGTCACCATGATTTCATTGCACACATTCCCTTTTGGTGCATATTTTTTTTCCGCTTTCTTTACCATGGGAGCTGACCCGACACTCCCTCCCCTGCCCCAGTCAGCTGAAATTCACATGACAAAACCAGGGTTGGCAAAGTGACCAAAGATGATGCCCTTT
>NW_012099943.1:129348-141088 GCF_000951045.1 Mandrillus leucophaeus
CAAGTAGCTGGGATTATATAGGCACCCACCACCACACCCAGCTAATTTTTGTATTTTTAGTAGAGATGGGGTTTCACTATGTTGACCAGGGTGGTCTTGCCCGACCTCAGGTGATCCTCCCACCTCCACCTCCCGAAGTGCTGGGATTACAGGTGTGAGCCACTGCACCCGGCCCTCCTGTGGTATTATCTGAAGGCCAGAGCGACAGGACTTGTCTTCAGACCCCAGGCATAAAACTTTCCCAGCAGCTAGAACTCTCCTGGGCTCGGGGTGAGGGAAGAATATTCAGGTTCCATTTTCACTTATGGTCTCCAGGTTCTGTTCCTGTGGGCCAGCGGTGAGGCAGGGTTGGGGCGGGGGTTGATGGGGCCTAGGGCAGGTATGGGTCTTCAGCCCTGCCCTGCTCACAGCTACCCACCATGGAAAATCTGAGAGAGGAGAAGGGGAAGGGTGTCAGGTCTAGAACCTACTGGTCTCAAGCCCATCTTTTCTTGCTGGCACAGCCCCAGTGCCCCGCCTACCAAGAGGGCAGGAGCCAGAAGCATGGTGCCCCCTCTCCTGCCCGCAGGGTATCTAATCTGGAGGTATCAGCTCCTGGGCTTCTGGAACTTACCTGTTGTTGTGATGTCCATGGCAGGGCTCCAGGTTTGGGTCAGAGACCCTTCGGCTGGGCAACCAGCCCCTGACCTTCCCCTACCATCAGAAAGGCCCTGTCCAACTTCTTCCCCGCACTGCCCCCAACTCCCAGGCCTGCCTCTGCCCAAGGTCTGGGTGGAGATGCTGGGCATAGTAGCTGGTCTCCAAGATTGGCCCCCAGTCATCTTTACCTCCTGGTTTCCACCCACTTATGTAGTTCCCTCCCATGTCAAATCAAGCTGGGTTGTATCACACCAGAGCATGATGGAGGCAATGGTGTGTTAATTCTGTGGCTAGGAATAAAAATAACACTTCGGTTTCTAACCTGGACCCTTGCATCTCTTGCTCTGGGGGAAGCCGGGCGCCATATTGTGAGGACACTCAAGCAGCCCCGTGGGTTGGCCCACGTGGGGAAGGACTGAGGCCTCCTGCCTATAGCCAGGCCTAACTTAGAAGTGCATCCTTCAGTCCTTAGCTAAGATTTCAGACAACGGCAACCTCATGAGTGACTCTGAGCCAGAATTGCTCAGCCAAACTTCCTGAATTCCTGACCCACAGAAAATGTGATCCATAAATAATGATCCTATTAAGCTGCTAAGTTTGGGAGCAATTTGTTATGCAGCTCAGGTAACTAATACAACCCCTCTGGCTCTGGGGGCCCTTCCTCAGATTCTGCGTGTTTTTCTACCCGCCTCTAGCCCCTGGTCTGTGTTCCCCCGACCACAGTATGGAGGAGAAAGAGATGAGACCAGGTTCTGGCTAGATCAGCAAAAAACCAGACAGCCACCAGCCAGCATTGTTTTTTTTTTTTCTTTTCATTTTAATTAACACTTTACAAAGTACAAAATATACTGTCTTTTTTGGGGGAACATTAGGTAATTTTTTTTCTCTCCAACATACAGTACATGAATCTCGAGGGTTTTGTGTTTCTTCAACAAGAAAATAAGCTTGAGGGCCCCGGGGGGTAGGGATAAGATGGCGGGTTCTCCCCTTCACCCAGATCTTGGGACCGACAAAACGCCGCTGCTGCTGGTGACTCGGGCAAGCCAGGTGAGGGCTGGAGGGGGCCGTGGGCAGGAAGTCCCCTGTCCCCACTACGATGGGGGGCTCTGGGCAGGGCAGAGGTCCCTCAGTACACCATTCATCCAATCACCCCCATCTCAGGATAACGGAAATGATTTTGGCATAGAGAAAGAGGAGGGCTTGGGACTGTTATCAGCTCCCTACTCTTTTAGAGGGAACTCTGCTCAACTCCTCCTGGACCGTCTTCTGAATACAGGTAAACTGAGGCAGTGGAAGGGAAACCACATTGGCCTTGGCCTGTCTTGGGACCTGAACTTGGTCTGCTGTTCACCCTGCCACCTCCAAAGTTGGGTGAGGGGCGGCGGTCTCCAATTCTTCTGGACTTTCTTCCAGAATGAGCCCCAGTAGATGAGGGAGCGCCGGCCCCCAAAAACTCTCCCTGTGAACGCCATCTTTAGGATGGACCTTTGGAGAGTCGGCACGGGCAGCCCCAGTCCCTTCAAGTCAGAGCTGGGCTGCATCACACCAGAGCATGGTGGAGGCAACAGCGTGTGAATTCTGAGGCTAGGGATAAAAATAACACTTCGGCTTCTACCCTGTGCCTTTGAATCTCTTGCTCTGGGGGGAAGCCGAGTGCCATACTGTGGGGACACTCAAGCAGCCTCATGGGTTGGCCGACCTGGGGAAGGACTGAGGCCTCCTGCCTACAGCCAGGCCTAACTCAGAAGTGCATCCTCCAATCCTTAGCTAAGATTTCGGACAATAGCAACCTCATGAATGACCCTGAGCCAGAACTGCTCAAACTGTTCTTCACACCTTTGCCCCGCTCCAGAGTAGTTCTGACAAGTGGGGTGAGGCCATCCTACCAGAGATGCCCCACCCTCTCCCCTGGAGCCAGGGCCTGCATTCGAGTCCTAACCTCACTCACCTAATTTCTGCACTCGAGGCCCGAAAGCAAGACTGCTACTGAGAACTCAAAATGCTCCAAGAGCCAGTCCCATTATCTCAGGTGTGGGCTCGGCACGCGTGCACGCACACACACTCTAATGCATAGGAACACATCCGCGCTCACACGTACATGCACACGCGTGTGCACAAACCACCCAGGCCTGTGTCCCCACTCCTAGCACACAGGCCGCCCTGCACTTCCAATTTCCATAGCTCCTCTTCCCTTGTAGCGACAGCCATAAGCTCTTGGCCACCAGGCTGCCCCCGGATGCCAGGGCTCAGGCCTCAGGCTCCTGCCTCTGCTCCAGGATGCGCCTAGCTGGCTTCCTTCCCTGGGGCCTCTTGTTATTTTTTGTACAGGCAGGGTCTTGCTATGTTAACCAGGTTGGTCTTGAACTCCTGGTCTCAAGCTCTCCTCCTGCCTTGGCTTCCCAAAGTGCTGGGATGACAGTCCTCAGCCACCAGGTCTGGCCTCCTTTGAATGGGCCCCCGCCAGGCCTAACTCCCTCCCTCAGCATGGTACCCAAAGCCAGTGTATTTTCTCTGTTGGAGAAGCCCACCGGCCTCACTCAGGCTCTGCCTATTACACCATTCACTGTCTCCACTGCTCCAGGCCTGCTCGGAGCGGGTTAGAAGGTTGGGGGAGCTTCTTCCCATCCCCATGCAAAGTGCTTCACTCAGGAAGTGGTGTCAAAAATCCCATTGGCTGGGCGCGGTGGCTCACACCTGTAATCCCAGCACTTTGGGAGGCCAAGGTGGACGGATCACCTGAGGTCAGGAGTTCGAGACCAGCCTGGCCAACGGCGAAACCTCGTCTCTACTACAAAAATTAGCCGAGCGTGGTGGCAGGTGCCTGTAATCCCAGCTACTTGGGAGGCTGAGGCAGGAGAATCGCTTGAACCTGGAAAGCAGAGGTTGCAGCGAGCTGAGATGGCACCACTGCATTCCAGCCTGGGTGACAGGGTGAGACTCCGTCTCAAAAAAAAAAAAAAAAAAAAAAACAAAAAAACCCTCCCCCCCGCCATTGTACGGCTGGGGTGCTCTTGCCTTAAAGCCCCCTCTCTTAGCTGGGGCTGGGAAAAGCCCTGGTTGTCCCCACATCCAGATCTCAAGGCTCAGAAAGGGGCCCAGGGTGGCCTTAGGACTCCCCAGGGTATCCCTGGAAAATGTGGCCAGGAGGAGGGGGCTGGTGGGAGGGGGTCGGGGTTCACCTTTGAAGATCACCAGGCAAATAGTGCCCTGCAGGGGCTATGACAGGGGCCTGGCCCTTCCTGTCTTCCCAGTCTTCTCTCCTGACCTCCAGGGCATCCTCTGTCACCTCAGAGGGGCAAGCCCCTCCAGACCAAGCCTCCTCCTGCTAAACAAATGTCACTGTGGCTATGCTGCTGCTTCCGGAGGCCACACTGGGAGCCTCTGATCCCCCAGCTCCTTCCTTTCCTATCAACAGCCTGGAGGTGAGAATGCCAGTGGTTTGGAGTGAGGCTCTGGGCCCCCGCCTCTGAATCTTGGGGATGGGAGGCTACCGGGGTCAGGCCTGCAAACCTCTCCAGCTCGGATGCATGCCCTGGGCTGAGGACGGTGGCATGGGCAGTGCCCCTTGAAGGGGGGCGGTCCTAGAGATGCCCATGGAGGACGGAGGTGCAGAGTCAGCAATGCCCAGATCTTCGCTGGGTCAGGATGAGGGAATGAGGGAAAAAGGGGTGTCCTGGAAACCAGAGGAGCCCCACGACGAGGCAAAACTTATCAGTGGCAGGGAGCGGGTGGTCACTGCTCTGTTCCTCCCCATCCTTCAGTTCCCACTGGTACTCAGTGTGCAGCAAGGGAAGGCGGGGGGGTTGAGACTGTCTGAGCTTTTCCTACTGGAGAACCACACAGGGGCCAAGACACACACTCCAAGAGCCCAAGTGGCAGCCCCAGGGTCACCTGCTCACCCCTAGAAATTCCATGAGGCCAGGCACGGTGTCTCACGCCTGTAATCCCAGCACTGTGGGAGGCCGAGGCACGCGGATCACTTGAGGTCAGGAGTTCGAGACCAGCCTGGCCAACATGGTGAAACCCCGTCTCTACTAAAAATACAAAAATGAGCCGGGCGTGGTGGCGGGCACCTGTAATCCCAGCTACGCGGGAGGCTGAGGCAGGAGACTCGCTTGAACCCAGGAGGTGGAGGTTGCTGCAGTGAGCCGAGATCGTGCCCCTGCACTCCAGCCTGGGCGACAGAGCAAGACTCCATCTCAAAAACAAAACAAAAAAAAAATCCACATCATGGATGGAGAGCCCTCCTTCTCCCTGCCAGGCACCTGCCCCATCCGCCAGCGCCAAGATAACGGGCCCACTCCTCTGATTACCTCCGAGGGATGGACAGCAGATAGGCACAGAGTTCCATGCAACTGCGGATGGAGCCCCTCCGAGAAACACACGCACCTCCAAGTGGGGTCTGGGGCCTGGAGAGACGCTCCCACCCAGCAGACCAGGAGATGGCTGGGGGACGAGGGCAGACGGCCCCTGCCTAGGGAAAATCACACTCACGCCCCACCCCCAAAGAGCTGTGGAGATCAAACCAAAACGACACTACACACAGGACGCCGAGAAGATAAACCAAGCTTTACACGAGCAGGATGGGGACGGGAAAACTAAAGGGGCCCCCTGTGACCGAGGAGCGGGGTCCCCGGGGGGCAGCTCCCATGGATCGGGCTGGAACAGGGACCACCCCTGCAGAGCCAGCCAGGGCGGAGAGCCACACTCTGGCCACGGCGCGCCCCGACATGCGTGCTTTTCTCCATTACACGAGGCCAGTCCCGAGGAGGCGCCCCGGGAGCAGAACCTGAGATTTCTAAGCTTGCAGGTTACAAAAAACAACAACAAAAAAAAAACAGATAAGCCACCTGTGTAAAAACTGCCACCCACGGAGGCGGGATGCAGGCAGCCTGTGGCCCATTCAGCAGGCCCAGGTCTTCAGGGTGAGGCCGCTGGTGGGGGGCAGGGGAGAGGGGGTATTCTGATTAAAAGCAAGAAATTCCAAATACTCCTCCCTCGGGATCAACGTCCCCCCAAATAAAACAAGGGTACCCAGGGACCTTGGCTGGGGAAAGCGGGCTGCGGGAGGCATGACCCACGCCACAGCGGGCTCTCAGCACCCATCCCACGTCCCGTGTCGCAGGCTCTTTGAGCTGCTGGCTTTGTTCTCTCCAGTCAGGTCTGAGGGAACCCGTCGGCTTCTGTAATAATCGTATTGCCTATATACTTGAATTAAAAATATATGGTGGCTCACGTGCCCGCGTGCATGGCAGACGGCGTGGGGTGGAGGCCATCACGCCCACACACGTGTGCACACACAGCAGGGAGCTGTGTCCACGGACTGCGCACACAGTATATATTAACATATATATTGCTCAAGTATATATGCTATTTACAGTATATATCTCTATCAACATAAAACACAGTATTTATAGGTGTGTACAATAGATACGTCCTAGGAAGTCTAGGGGACACACGACTCTGGGGTCACGGGGCCGACACACTTGCACGGCGGGAAGGAAAGGCAGAGAAATGACACCGTCAGGGGGAAATGACAGAAAAGAAAATCAAGGCCTTCCAAGGTCAGAAAGGGGACTCAGGGCTTTCACCGCAGCCCTGCCCCACTCAGCCGCCTCCCTTTTGGGACCAGTAATGTACGAGTTTTGTTTTGGAGTTTTGTGCAAAACGAATTAACTTAAAAAAAAAAAAAAAAGTTGGTTTCTAATTCATGTGGTGGGTCCCGAACACCCACAAGGATCTTAAAGAACAGCTTCTCTATCTGGTGGGCTTCCAGGGCACCAAGGGTCCCACTCAGCTCAGAGCAGCAGGGAGCACTTTGTCAGGACTAGAAAATATCCCTTCTCCTCTGACCTCAGAAACAGCACAACTTGGCTGGGTGCGGTGGCTCACGTCTGTAATCCCAGCATTTTGGGAGGCCGAGGCGGGCGGACCACTTGAGCTCAGGAGTTCAAGACCAGCCTGAGCAACGTGACGAAACCCTGTCTGTATTAAAAACACAATAACTAGCCAGGTGTGGTGGCACGTGCCTGTAATCCCAGCTACTCGGGAGGCTGAGGCAGGAGAATCACTTGAACCTGGGAGAAGGAGGTTGCAGTGAGCCAAGATCGTGCCACTGCACTCCAGCCTGGGCGACAGGAGTGAAACCCTGTCTCAAAAAAAAAAAAAAGGAAAAAAACCCAGCACAATTCAACCACCAGAGCTAAAGCCACAGGGGCCCTCGGTCCTGCTCATCCAGAAAACCACCCCACTGGAAGGGACACCCTGGCTGACCCCATGCCTCCTGGACAGGAACACTGAGCTGGCCCGCCACCCGCTGTCCACCTCCCCATGGCCCTCGGGTTCCCTCACCCCCTCCGCTGCTCAGACAGAACCACAGCTGGTTGGGGGGGGTCCTACGTGGGCTGCCAGCGGCTCCAGCGTCTTGCAACAAATCTCTGCTCCCAGCTTCCCTTCAGAAGACAGGGCCAAGGCTCCTGTGACATCTCCCCACTCCTATGCCTGTCCCTGGAGCCACAGAGCACCAGCCTAGTGACGCGGAGCCTCCAGGCCCCCTTGACAGAACTCAAATAGGTCCTATCCTCGCCAAACAGGAACTACCGCCAACAGCAGCCTGGGTGCAAATACATTAAATAAAAAACTAAAACAAAGTATGGTTTTCTCTATTAAGGCTCAGTTAAGCTGCCTCCTGGGTCAAGTACTCATGAATGCCACAGCCCCCGACCGCGGGGCGGGCGGGCAGGCAGGTGAGTTGGGGGCACGGGAGAGAGGAGGACGGCGGGGAGTCCTATGCTGGTCTAGTCGTCTGTTGGGGAGGTGGGACACCACCTAAGAGACCCCAGGCCCTGAAAGTCAGGGATGTCCCTGCTGGGGGAAGCTGAGGCTCTACCTGCCCAAGTCTGGTCCAGGGAGAGCCGAGGGGACAGGAGCTGGTGCTCCAGGCTGGTGGGTCTCCTGGGACCCTCCCTCCTCCCCCAAGGACTGGGTGCTTGTGGGGGAGGATCTGGACAGGGCCCTCTTGGCAGTCTTGCTGGGAGTCAGGCCCAGGCCCTGTGGTTGGCAGGCGGGGTACAGGGGGAGTCTGGGTCCTTCCCAGCTCGAGGATCCCACCTGGGCTCCTGTCTGAGCCTCACCAGCCCCAATGACCTGAGGGGGCCGCGCTGGCCTCCATTCTGAGGGAACCAGCCCTGAGCTGATGGAAGCAGAGACCAGTGACCCCAGTACTCACCCCCAAACCCTCCCAGGCACCCCAAACTCGGCCCCACCCTGCCAACTCCAGCCCTGCAAGGTGACATGACAGCTGGCACGCCGGTGTCTCGTAGGAGGGACAGACTTCCCTCGGCATCTGCCCCTGGCCATGGGTGAGGCCAGATGAAAAGGCGCATCAGCTCACAGGCTCCCTGGGCCTCCGAAAGCATTTTCTGGGGTGGGGAGGCGGGGAAGAGAAAGGTCGTCCTCTGGAGGGCCTGGGGGGCTCCGGGAAGGCAGGAGGGCATGGGGAGGCCTTGGCGTGGGCCCCTGACCTGGAGGGATTGGCAATCGACGGAGTCTCCCGGAGAGGCCCCTTTCTCGGGGTCCCCAGGCCGATTTTCCAGTCTGTAGAGAAATACTGCAAGATCAATCTTCGGGGTTAGGGCTGGGCCCGGGCGGCGGCAGGGAGGAGCAGAAGAGGTCCTTCTAGTGCTTCTCTGCTTGGCTGACCTTCAGGGCACTGATGACACCATTGATGTTCTCTTCTGGGACCTGTGCGGGGGGAGAGGAGGCAGATGCCTGCCCGTGAGCCCAGGAACCCGCTTCCCCGCCCCGGCCCTGCCCTGGAGGGGTCTGGGTCTGGACACTCACAAGTGCATGATCGAACTTGAAAGTACTGATGTAGTAGGCTGGGATGTCCGCAGCGGCCAAGGGCTCCGAGATCTGGGCCACGATGCCACACTCATCTAGGGACAGGGGAGACCGTCCTTAGCCTCTGTGTAACCTGGCTACCCTGGCCTATGTGGCTCTTCAGCCTCTACCCTCAGTGGGCAATGCCTACCCTGCACCCACCATCCTCCTAGAGATTCCCATCTGCCATCCCTTTTATTTTTTTTTGAGACAGAGTCTTGCTCCATCACCCAGGCTGGAGTGCACTAGTGTGAGCTCACCTCACTACAACCTCCGCTTCCTGAGTTCAAGCAGTCCTCGTGCCTCAGCCTCCCAAATAGCTGGGATTATAGGCGTGCACCATCACGCCCAGCTAATTTTTTTGTATTTTTAGTAGAGATGGGGGTTTCACCATGTTGGCCAGGCTGGTCTCGAACTCCCGACCTTAAGTGATCCATCCACCTCAACTTCCCAAAGTGCTGGAATTACAAGCATGAGCCACCACACCTGGCCTCCCACTCGCCATCCCCATCCCTCTTGAAGGCTTAACCCAGATGTCCCCCATCCAAGAGCCTTCTCTGGTTGCTGGCCAGTGACATAGTTTGGCTTTGTGTTTCTGCCCAAATCCTCCAATAGTAATCTGAAGTGCTGGAGGTGGGGCCTGGTGCAAGCTGACTGGATTATGGGGGTGGATTGCTCATGAATGGTTTAGCATCATCCTCTTAGTACTGTTCTTGTGACAGTAAGTTCTCATGAGATCTGGCTGTTTAAAAGTGTAGCACCTTGGCTGGGCGCGGTGGCTCATGCCTGTAATCCCAGCACTCTGGGAGGCTGAAACGGGCGGATCACCTGAAGTCAGGAGTTCGAGACCAGCCTGGCCAACATAGTGAAATACCATCTCTACTAAAAATAAAAAAAATTAGCCGGGTGTAGTGGCACACGCTTATAGTACCAGCAACTTGGGAAGCTGAGACAGGAGGACCACTTGAACCCGGGAGGCGAAGACTGCAGTGAGCTAAGATTGTGCTATTGCACTTCAGCCTGGGTGACAGAGCAAGATCCTGTCTCAAAAAGAAAAAAAAAAGCAAAAAAAAAAAAATGCTATTTACCAAAGACACTGTCTGGACAATTGTGGAAACAGAGGAAAGACTGAGTCTTAGGGAATGACTGACAATTTTCTCCTGTGGAATCCTGTCATTGTGGTTATACAGGAGAAAGTGCTTCTTCCCAGGATGGAAAAGGTGAGGCATTTAGGGGTAAAGTGGTGGGTGTCAGACTCTCTGGGAGATGTCTGACAATTACATGTATTTATGTGAAGAAAACACGTTAAAAAGTTGCCAGCAGCTATTATCTTTGAGCTGTGGAACTAAGTAGTGATTTTTTTTCTCTTTAATTTTTATCACAGCCCCAATTTATTCCCTTTTAAATTTAATTTATTATTTTTTTTTGAGACAGAGTCTTGCTCTGTTATCAGGCTGAAGTGCAACGGCATGATCTTGGCTCACTGCAACCTCCACCTCCTGGGTTCAAGCCATACTCCTGTCTCAGCCTCCTGAGTAGCTGGGATTACAGGCACACGCCAGCATGCCTGGCTAATTTTTTGTATTATCAGTAGACATGGGGTTTCATCATGTTGGCCAGGCTGGTCTCATACTCCTGACCTCAGGTGATCCACCTGCCTCGGCCTCCCAAAGAGCTGGGATTACAGGCACGAGCCACCTCGCCCGGCCTCTTTGTTTAATTTTCAGAGACAAAGATTTGCTCTGTCGCCCAGGTTGGAGTAGAATGGCATGATCACGGCTCACTGCAGCCTTGAACTCTTGGGCTCAAGTAATTCTCCTGCCTCAGCCTCCTGAGTAGCTGGGATTACAGGCGCCGGCCACCATGCCTGGCTAATTTTAACACTTTTGGTAGAGACAGGGCCTCGCTATGTTTCCCGGGCTGGTATAGAACTCCTGGGCTCAATGGATCCTTCCACCTCCGCCTCCCAAAGTGCTGGGATTACAAGCATGAGCCACCGCGCCCAGCTGTTTAATTTTCTAATAATAAGCAACGTATTAATTTTCGAGAGGGGGCAAAATAAAAGTGCTCTGATTGAAGCCTGCTCCCCCCCATCCCCAAGAGGCCTGTGTACACCTGCCACACACCACACTGGGGAGCAACAGAAACTTCAGGCTCCCCAAGCCTCAGTCTCCCCATCTGTACCCCCCAGCAGGGGCCGAGTCACTGCGGACAATGCATGTGAGCTCAGCAATGCCAGCCCCGCTCAATCCCCCGTGCAATCCCCCCCCGGACTCACCAAACCCCAGGGGCTGTCCTCCAATCCGGACCATCTTCCAGAGCTCTCCGGATGCGCTTGTGAACAGCAAGTTACTAGGAAACCTTCGAAAGGATCGAGAGAAGAATCCCCGAGGCTGATGTAAGTTGCGCTCCCTCCTTGGCGTGCTGGTGCACCAGCCAGCGCGAGGCACGGGGCTGGCCAGGCAGGTGGACGGGTTGGGCAGAGCTCAGGACCCCCCAAACACAATCCCTGCCAGACACCCGGGGCCCATTCAGCCCGCAGCCTCCTCGTCTTGCGGGGAGGCAGATAGGGAGGGTGATGTCAGGCTGGGCTTTGGAACAAGACCAAACCCTTGCTAAGGCTGGTCTAGACACCTCTTCCCAGGTCCAGAGCAGAAGTTGAGGGAGAAATAGCACCCGGGCTGCGGTTCAAATCCCCACTTTGCCACCACCCCACAGTGGACCTTGGACAACCGCTGTACCTCTCTGAGCTGGGGGGCCAGTTTACTTATGATGAAGGGCTATGGTGAGGGTTTATTAGAGACAAAGTGGCCGGGTGCGGTGGCTCACGCCTGTAATCTCAGCACTTTGGGAGGCCGAGGCTGGCAGATCACTTGCGGTCAGAAGTTCGAGACCAGCCTGGTCAACATGGTGAAGCCTCATCTCTACCAAAAATACAAAAACTGGCCAGGTGCGGTGGCTCACACCGGTAATCTCAGCACTTTAGGAGGCTGAAGTGGGTGAATCACTTGAGGTCAGGAGTTCACGGCCACCCTGGCCAACATGGTAAAACCCTATCTCTAGAAAAAATAAAAAAAATAAATAGGGTACGGTGGTGTGCGCCTGTAATCCCAGCTACTTGGAGGCTGAGGCAGGAGAATCACTTGAACCCGGGAGGCAGAGGTTGTAGTGAGCCCAGATTGCGCCACTGCACTCCAGCCTGGGCGACAGAGTGAGACCC
>NW_012099943.1:148318-148835 GCF_000951045.1 Mandrillus leucophaeus
CCAGGGAGCCCATTGGTCCCGCTGGCTGAGAAGGACCAGTGGTCAGCCAGTGGGTGGCTAGAGAGGCAGACGGCTGCACAGAAATGGGAAAAAGCAGCCCCAGTCTTGAGCAGTGGAAGGCCTATCTCTTATCAAAGGCACAGGTTTCGGGCTCCAAGGGGCCAATCCTGGCTCTGTCCTCCCCAGCGGAAGCGGCTGCTGATACAGCCTCCGAGGCGGTGAAGTGCTGGGATACATATGTGCACCTTGAGGGGGTGCTTACATAACTAGGATTCTGCCCCTAGGAGTCTCTCAGCAGGTTTGGACGATTCCCAGAGTGGTCTTGGGGAGAAGCCCAGGCCTGAGACCAGCTGGAAACGTGGGTGTGGGGGAAGAGCAGCTGCTGCTGGCTGGAGGATTGTAGGTCAATCAGCAGCTGGCCAGAAGCAGGCAGCCTGTCTGATGGATTGGTCTACCCGCCCTGCTCACGGCCTCAGCCCTGGGCGGAACCCAGAACTGCTGCTTTTTTTTTTTTTTT
>NW_012099943.1:149670-153182 GCF_000951045.1 Mandrillus leucophaeus
GTCTCAAACAATAAATAAAAATACAAAAATTAGCCAGGTGTGGTGGCAGGCACCTGTAGCCCCAGCTATTCAGAAGGCTGAAGCATGCAGATTGCTTGAACCCGGGAGACAGAGGTTGCAGTGAGCTACGATTGCGCCACTGCACTCCAGCATGGGTGACAGAGCAAGATCCTGTCTCAACAAAAATAAAAATAAAAAATATCACGCCTGTAATCCCAGCACTTTGGGAGGCTGAGGCGGGCGAATCGCCTGAGGTCTGGAGTTCGAGACCAACCTGGCCAACGTGGCAAAACCCTGTCTCTACTAAAAATACAAAAATTAGCTGGGCATGGTGGTATGTGCCTGTAATCCCAGCTGAGGCAGCAGAATTGCTTAAACCTGAGAGGTAGAGGTTGTGCCGAGCCGAGATTGCACCATTGCACCCCAGCCTGGGTAAGAGCGAGACCCCGTCTCAAAAAAAAAAAAAGAAAAAAAGACAAAGTGGGTGATGTGCCCTCACAGAGTCCCCCCAGATCCTGGGGCCCACCCTGGGTTGAACGTTCACCCCAGGGCCTGGCTCACCTCTGCTGTGTCTGCACGTCCATCACCAGGGAGATGTAGCCCTCGATGAGGGAGAAGGAGAAGAAGCGGATGTGGCCACAGTCATCCCCGGTGGCCATGGGGTCCTTCACTCTGGGGACCGGGGACAGCTGGTAAGGATGGGGCCCCTGTGGCCCCTGCACATTCACACCAGCCCAGGGAAGTTGGGCCCTGCCCAGGCTTTGATGCCACTCGGGTGACCCTGGGTCAGCGTCCTTCTCATCCTGCTTGCTATGCAACGGGGATGATTTCATGGCATTCACAGAGGCGGGTGCTCCACCTTGCAGTGCTGGAGGCCCGGCCGGCCCCCCACGCAGGCTACACGGGCCCCTTCCTGGGTCTGCCCGCATCTCAGAGCACAGGCTGTGGTGGCTGTCAGCATGCTGGACCCCGGCCCACCCCACCTCGTGTTGGCCTAAACTTTACAACATCCGCTGGGGAAGTGACACAATGTCTGTTGTTCACCAAATGAAACAATCTGAGTTCTCGGCTCCTCAACAGACTGGGCCTGTCCTTGGAGCTCAGTGGGGAGTGGGGAGTTTGTTAACAGCTCTCAGTGTGTCTTTGGGGCTTCACCAAATTTTGGGGTTCCCAGGGTAGGATGTCTCCCCTCTGAGACTGGGGCTTTTAGGTAGAGCTGTATCTCCTCCTCAGCCTCAGGCAGGTCCGTGTCTCTCCCCTCAGACTAGCTCCAGGGTAAGTCCCTGTCTCCCGCCTCAGACTAGCTCCAGGGTAGGTCCGTGTCTCCCCCCTCAGACTAGCTCCAGGGTAGGTCCATGTCTCCCCTCTCAGACTAGCTCTGGGACAGGTCCATGGCTCCCCCCTGGACTAGTTTCACAGCAGGTCCATGTCTCCCACCTCAGACTAGCTCCAGGGCAGGTCTGTCTCCCACCTCAGACTAGCTCTGGGGCGGGTCCGTGTCTCCCACCTCAGACTAGCTCCAGGGTGGGTCCATGTCTCCTCCCTCAGACTAGTTCCGGGGCGGGTCTTTGTCTCCCGCCTCGGACTAGCTGCGGACTAGCTGTGGGGTGGATCTCTGTCCCCCCATCAGACTAGCTCTGGGCTGGGTCTTTGTCCCCCCATCAGACTAGCTCTGGGGCGGGTCCTTGCCTTCCTACTCAGACTAGCTCCAGCGTGAGTCGTCCGTGTTTCCTGCTCAGACCAGCTCTGGGGCAGGTCTGTATCTCTTCCCTCAGATGAGCTCCTGGCAAAGCCTCCCCTCTCAGACTACGACTCCTAGGCGGAGCCGTGTCTCCCCCGGCCCACCCTGCGGCCCCTCATGCCCAAGGCGGCCCTACCCATTGGAGTAGAACATGACATCCATGAGGAGTGTGGCAACAGCAGGCAGCGTGTCGGGGTCCAGGCTGGTGACACAGAACCTGTTGCTTGGGCTGGACAGTGGGTGGATGACCGGCCTCTGGACTGTAAGAGCACAAAGATATCAGGCACTGAGGCTGGGACTGAAAGCAGCAGCTTGGGTGGGTGTAAGGTCTGGGAAGAGGGCTGGGGAGGGCTCAGCCTCAGGCCCCGAGAGACTTACTCACTGCTGCTTCTCTAGCCTCTACCACCAATTACCACTGTCCTGATTCTCCATCTCGCCCTCAGGCCCACGGGCCTTTGCACATGCTATGCTGGCTGTCTGGGATGCTCTTCCCAACCGGCACCACCTGGGTCCGTTCCTACCTGTGTTCCAGGCTTCAGCACCACAGTCCCTGCCCAGGAAAACCCACCGCAGGAGTGGCCTCTGGCCATTGCTGTCTGCGTGCACGTCCACCACCCTTGCTAGACACGGCAGCAGGGCCTGCCTAGGACCTTTGCATCACATTCTTTTTTTTTTTTTTTGAGATGGAGTCTTGCTCTTGTTGCCCAGACTGGAGTGCAATGGCACGATCTCGGCTCACCGCAACCTCCGGCCTCCTGGGTTCAAGCGATTCTCCTGCCTTGGCCTCCTCAGTAGCTGGGATTACAGGCATGTACCACCATACCCGGCTAATTTTGTATTTTTAGTAGAGACAGGGTCTCTCCATGTTGGTCAGGCTGGTCTCGAACTCCCGACCTCAGGTGATCTGCCTGCCTCGGCTTCCCAAAGTGCTGGGATTACAGGCATGAGCCACCGCGCCAGGCCCTTTGCATCCCGTTCTGCCTGGCACTGCATTCATGCTCAGCGGGCAGGAGCCCGTGCTGAGAGCGAGGTTGGTCTGCGGCTGGGTCTGGTAACTTCGTGAGGTTTCTCCTGCACAAACCCCCGCCCCCAGCTCACCCAACTTGGGCTTCACGAAGCCGTTGGTGATGCCAAGGTTCTCGGCTGCCACGGTCTCGCCGTTGACGACCCGCAGGATGGTGAACTCTGATGACAACGTGTGGGTGACAAAGGGCAGGTCCCGCTCACGCACCTAGGGGCAAGAAGTTGAGGCTGTGTGTGGCTGGTGGCCCTGGGGGATGTGGGCCCGGGGCACCGGCCTTTCACCCTGAGACTCTGCCCCCACCCTGAAGTAGCATGGAAGGGCGAGGCTGCAAGGGGTGGGAGATGGGAACGAGTGTGTGTGTGAGAGGATGGTGTGTGTGTGTAAGGTGTGCCTGTGACGGTCGGCTCACCAGGATGAAGTCTGTCTGATACGTGGACAGCATGAACACGGAGATGTTCTGGTCGGCCAGTGGGGCGATGACTGACTTGGCGATCTTGGTCACGCCAATGGGCTGGGAGCTGGAGAAGCTGCCACCGCCGGACACCACGTTCAGGGCCAGCCAGGTGGCATCCGCCACACTCAGGTGCTCCGAGGAGGGCAGCTCTGGAGGGAGACACAGAAGGCAGCCCTGTGACTGCTGGGGTTCCAGCTGTCCCAAGGGCAGGGCAAGGCAGGCCAGAGAGGTGAGGAGTGAGGCCCTGGCGCCAGCTCCACTTTGTACCTTGCCTCACTTTCCAACAGGATGGG
>NW_012099943.1:153655-154408 GCF_000951045.1 Mandrillus leucophaeus
TAGCTGGGATTACAGGCGCCCACTACCATGCCCAGCTAATTTTTGTATTTTTAGTAGAGAGGGGGTTTCGCCATGTTGGCCCGGCTGGTCTCGAACGCCTGGTCTCAAGTGATCCGCCCGCCTCGGCCTCCCAAAGTGCTGGGATGACAGGCGTGAGTCACCACGCCTGGCCAAAGCAGGGTTATTTTGCTCACTGTACGCTCAACAGTCCAGAAACCCTGGAAGGCTCAGGGATTTGCCTAAGTTCACTTAGGAAATAACAGAGCCAGGATTCCAGTGCAGGTCTGACTCAAAAACCTAGGCCTTGTCTTGGGCATCAAATGGAAAGTACCAAGACCCTAAGAAAACAGGGGGCTAAAAAGAGAGGGGCTGAGGCTGGAGGCAGTGGCTCACGCTTGTAATCCCACTGCTTTGGGAGGTCAAGGTGGGAGGATTGCTTGAGGCCAGGAATTTGAGACCAGCCTGGGCAACGTAGCCCATAAAAAAATAAATAGAAAATAAATGAGCCAGGCATGGTGGCACATGCCTGTGGTTCCAGCTACTTGGGAGGCTGAGGTGGGAGGACTGCTTGAGTCTAGGATGTCAAGGCTGCAGTGAGCTATGACTGCACCACTGCACTCCAGCCTAGGTGACAGAGCCAGATCCTGTCTCAAAAAATAAACAGATAAAAAGGAAGAGAGGGGCTCAGAGTTGTGCAAGCTAAGGTAGCTGTGATGATGAAGATTCCTGGGGAAAGGCGAGCTGGGCTCTGCT
>NW_012099943.1:155078-158714 GCF_000951045.1 Mandrillus leucophaeus
TTGAGACAGTGTCTTGCTCTGTCACCCAGGCTGGAGTGCAGTGGCACGATCTTGGCTCACTGCAAGCTCTGCCTCCTGGGTTCAAGCGATTCCTGTGTCTCAGCCCCCTGAGTAGCTGGGACTACAGGTGCATACCACCATGTCTGGTTCTTTTTTTTTGTATTTTCAGTAGAGATGGAGTTTCACCATGTTGGGCAGGCTGGTCTTGAACTCCTGACCTCAAGTGATCTGCCCGCCTTGGCCTCCCAAAGTGCTGGGATCACAGGTGTGAGCCACTGCGCCCAGCCCCAGCTGTTATTTTAAACAACGGGGCTGACCTTCCAAATGCAGGTGTGCAGTGAGCCCTGGTTTGTGCTCACAGCCAGGGCTGGATTCAGGGTACGGTAAGAACCACCGGCCCTGAGGCTTGGCATCCATTCTGACCAAGATGCAAGCTCCTTTACTGGCTTGACCCTCACGTAGAGGTGACCCCCGCCGGGGATGCTACTTTGCACCTTGGCTTACTGACACGGCAGATTCCGGGCTAGAGCTCGGAGGAAGACGCGGGAGTTCTGATGTGCACTGCTATTGGATGCACAGAATGAACTTGACAATTCCCGGGCGCTTACTGAGCATCTGCGGAGTTGCAGAACTGAGAGGGAGGCGCGGTGACCCCCGTGTCACAGACAAACACACGGAGGCTCCAGGTTGTGGAGCAACTCGCCCGGATTCACATGCAGGGAAGGCTGCAGAGTTTCTATCTGAACCTAGCTCTTTCCATCTTAGCACGAGGCGAGGCCAGGAGTTCTTTTTCGAGCTTCCTCCCTCTACTTCTTTTTCTTTCCTTTTTCGTTTTTTGTTAGCGTCAGGGTCTTGCTGTGTTGCCCAGGCTGGAGTGCAGTGGTGCAATCACAGCTCACTGCAGCTCAAACTCCCAGACTCGAGCGATCCTCCCACCTCAGCCTCCTGAGTAGCTGGGACTTCAGGTGCACGCCGCCACACCTGGCTGATTTTTAATTTTTTTGTGGAGATGGGAGTCTTGAGATGTTGCCCAGGCTGGTCTCAAATTTCTGGCCTCAAGCGATCCTTCTGCCTTGGCCTCCCAAATTCCAGGGATTATAGGTGTGAGCCACCTTGCCTGACCACCTCTCCACCTTTTGATTGGTCACTGCCTGCTGACCATGCCTTGCCACGCGTGGCATGGACCACAATCATGTACCGCTGTCCCCAGTTCACAGGCAAGGGGACTGTGAAGGGTGAGGGCTGGTGATGTGGAGCCCAGATGAGCACTGGGTCCCTCTAACTCCAAGTCGAAGCTTCTACCCACTACCCAGAGGCTTCTAATATTTTTCTGAATCTGTCAGGACACCTAGCGCTGCAAATGGTGCTCATTAAATACTTAAGAGGCCGGGTACGGTGACTCAGGCCTGTAATCCCAGTAATTTGGGAGGTCAAGGCAGGCGGAATCAGCTGAGGTCAGGAGTTCAAGACCAGCCTGGCCAACATAGGTGAAACCTTGTCTATCCTAAAAATATAAATATTAGCTGGGCGTGGTAGTGGGCGCCCGTAATCTCAGCTACTTAGGAGGCTGAGGCATGAGAATCGCTTGAACCAGGAGGCAGAGGTTGCAGTGAGCAGAGATTGTGTCACTGCACTCCAGCCGGGGTGACAGAGCGAGACTCAGGCGCACACACACACACACACGCACGTAAAAAATCAGAATATACACATGTACAACCCCTCTGCCTGCCACACAGACATACTGCATCCATCTGAGCCAAGATCTTCTTTTTTTGAGACAGGGTCTTGCTCTGTCACTCAGGCTGGAGTGCAGTGGCACAAGCATGGCTCACGGCAGCCTCAACCTCCCAGGCTCAAGTGATCCTCCCACTGCAGTCCACTGAGTAGCTGGGGCCACAGCCATGCGCCACCACACCAGATTAATTTTTGTATCGTTTGTAGAGACGGGGCTTTGCCATGTTGCCCAGGCTGATCTTGAACTCCTGGGCTCAAGTGATCTGCCTGTCTCAGCCTCCCAAAGGGCTGGGATTTCAGGCATGAGCCACTGTGCTCAGACCAAGAATCCCTTAACAACGTTCACACTGAACAAGGAACTCTGCCGGTTAGTGTCATTTACAAGTCATCCTCTGCCCTCCCAGGAAAGACCCAGGGTCCACTGAACCATGGCTAGCTGCTAGCTTCTAACTGTCAAAGCTGCCAGTGAACACGCACCCTGGCTCATGTTAAGAGTGGCAGAAGTGGCCCTTTGGTGGGAAAGCAATGTTTGCAGCGCTGGAGGTTTGCAGAACAGGGTGACAGGGCACCGGCCTTCATTCCCCATGCTAGAGCCAGCATCCTTCTTCCTGGGGTCACGCCTGTAATCCCAACACTCTGGGAGGCCAAGGTGGGAGGACTGCTTGAGGCCAGGAGGTCCAGACCAGCGCAGGCAACACAGTGAGACTCCTCTACAAAAAAACACAAAAACTAGCCAGTGGGCCGTGCAAGGTGGTTCACGCCTGTAATCCCAGCACTCTGGGAGGCCAAGGTGGGAGGACTCCTTGAGGCCAGTAGGTCCAGACCAGCGTAGGCAACACAGTGAGACTCCTCTACAAAAAAACACAAAAACTAGCCAGTGGGCTGTGCACAGTGGTTCATGCTCATGCCTGTAATCCCAGCACTTTGGAACTTTGGAAGGTTGAGGTGGGTGGATCACTTGAGGTCGCGAGTTTGAGACCAGCCTGGCCAACACAGTGAAACCCTGTCTCTACTAAAAATACAAAAATTAGTTGGGCATAGTGTTGCATGCCTGTAGTCCCCACTACTCAGGAGGCTGAGGCAGGAGAATTGCTTGAACCCAGGAGGCAGAGGTTGCAGTGAGCTGCGATCACACCACTACACTCCAGCCTGGACAACAGAGTGAGACTCCATCTCAAAACAAAACAAAAAAAACAAGAAAAAAACCCCCAAAAACTACCCAGTGGGCCAGGTGCAGTAGTTCACACCTGTAATCCCAGCACTTTGGGAGGTCAAAGCGAGAGGATCACCTGAGGTCAGGAGTTCAAGATCAGCCTTGCCAACCTGGGGGACACAGCAAGACTGTCTTGAGAAAAGCAAGCAAACAAACACTAAACTCTCCTTCTGAAACAGAGCCTCCAAGGAGATGAGTGGTAGAGCTTGTCCTCCTAGCCTCACACTGCAGTGCCTAGGCCCAGCCCAAATCCTGCCGCAGCCCCCTGCGAGTCCTGGGCCACACACGGTGGTATACCCTGCCTTCTCACATTACTTTCCGGCAGCCCTTTCTCCTTATTTAGGCTAGAGACGCCCTGAGAGCATTTCCTACTTCCGTCCTGGCTTGGTTGTCACTAACTCTGGGCAAGTTAATGTCTGCTTTCTCGCTTGTAAAATGGGTCCTTACTCTTCTTTTTTTTTTTGGAGACAGAGTCTCGCTCTGTCACCCAGGCTGGAGTGCAATGGCACGATCTCGGCTCACTGCAACCTCCACCTCCTGGGTTCAAGCGATTCTCCTGTCTCAGCTTCCTGAGTAGCTGGAATTACAGGCATGCGCCACCACACCCAGCTAATTTTGTATTTTTAGAGACGGGGTTCCTCCATGTTGGTCAGGCTGGTCTCGAACTCCTTTTTTTTTTTTTTTTTTTT
>NW_012099943.1:159673-168651 GCF_000951045.1 Mandrillus leucophaeus
TGGGCAATAATGGATTTCCAAGCAGCCTGGTTTACTGACCAGAAAAGCACCCTGGAAGGGAAGCCCTTACCCTGAAGTCACAGGGTAAGCCTCAGGCCTTGCTGGGCTAATTGAAACCTGCTTTCCCAGTGCTCCGTGTTCCTCAGTGCTGAGCCTGCGCCTGTGCCTGTGGCTGGGAAAGGCTCAGGGAGGGGCAGGGCAAGGCAGTTTTAAAAGTCACAAGGCCATTATAGATGCCTCTGGGGAATGGCAGGGTTGAGGGATAGAGGGCAATTCCTTCCCTGGGCCAGCCGAGGGTCTCAGCCTGGGCCCAAGGACCTCTATTTGAACAGAGCTTACTCACCCCCGGGAATTTCCTACTTCACTCCCTGTTCCCTCTCCTGCACACACACCTCAGCAGATTCTACCCCAATTTAGCCCTAACCCAGCCCAACAACCTTCAATGGCTCCCCAGTGCCTAAAGGATAAGATCCAAACTTTCCCTGCCTACCTCGTCTTCTCCTTTTTTAGAGACTGAACCTGGCCCTTGCTTCTGCTCCTGTACTTTCTCATTCACCTCTCCTCTGACATGTTTTCTTCCTTCCCCACAAGGCCAGCAAAAATATCACCTCCTCCAGGAAGTCCTCCATGACCATGTGAGCTCACCAGGAACTTCCTCTTTTGAGCCCCCAGAAACAGCCATGCTGCAGAAGTCTCCCCATGCTTCTTCTAACCCAAATAAAGTATAGGAGGGGAGTTCAGGAAAAAGTCTAGAGCCAGGCACGGCGATACACGCCTCTGCTCTCAGCTACTCGGGAGGCTGAGGTGGGAGGATTGCTTGAGCCCAGGAGTTTGAGGCTGCCATGCACTATGATCACACCTGTGATGAGCCACTGTACTCCAGTCTGGGCAACATAGCAAGAACCTGTTTCGGGGGAAAAAAAAAAAAAAAATTTAAGTGCCCACATGCCAGGTAAAACCACAAAGGGAGGGGTGCTTTCCAGGCAGAGAAGCCCATGTGTGTACAGCCCCATGGAGGAATCTTTCCTGATCCTCCCTCCTCCAGGTAAGCCCTGTCCTCCTATCTCTCTTCTCACACTCTAGTTCCCTGGGGATGCCAAGTGCGTCTCCAGTACTGGAAGCTGTGGCTGTACACACATGGGTTCTCTCTGCCTGGAAAGTGTCCCTCCATTAATGTTTTCCACCTGGTGCTGGGGCACTTTTTTTTTTTTTTTTTTTTTAGAAACAGATTCTCAGGCCGGGTGCGGTGGCTCACGTTCATAATCCCAGCAGTTTGGGAGGCTGAGGGAGAGTGCATCACCTGAGGTCAAGAGTTCGAGACCAGCTTGGCCAACAGGGTGAATCCCCATCTCTAATAAAAAAATACAAAAATTAGCCAGGTATGATGGCAGGCGCCTGTAATCCCAGCTACTTGGGAGGCTGAGGCAGGAGAATGGCTTGAACCTGGGAGGTGGTGGTTGCAGTGAGCCGAGATCGTGGCATTGCACTCCAGGATGGATGACAGAGTGAGACTCCATCTCAAAAACAAAACAAAACAAACAAACACCAGGTTCTCATTACATTGCCCAGGCTGGAGTGCAGTGGTTATTCACAGGTGTGATCATAACACACTACAGTCTCATACTCCTGGGTTTAAGCAATCCTCCTGCCTCAGTCTCCCAAGTAGCTGGGAGTAGAAGCGTGTACCACCATACCTGGCTCTTTACTTGTAGCTGTGTTCACTGCAAGTGTTGCCTTCTCTGGGAAGTCCTCTTAAACTGTGCCCTTGCCATCTAGACACTTCTCTCTCTCTCTCTTTTTTTGTTTTTAAGAGATGGAGTCTCACTCTGTCTTCCAGACTGGAAAGCAGTGATTTAATAACAGCTCATTGCAGCCTCCAACTCCTGGGCTCAAACAATCCTTCTGTCTCAGTCTCTCAAGTAGCTGGGACCACAGGAACATGCCATCATGTCCAGTTAATTTAAAGTAATTTTTTAGTCGAAATGGGGGTCTCACTATGCCCAGGCTGGTCTCGAACTCCTCAGCTCAAGTGATCCTCCCACCTTAGCCTCCCAAAGAGTTGGGATTAAAGGCGTAAGTCACTGCGCCCGACTGAGGATATTTTAAAGCACTTTGCAGGCTTCAGTGAAACATGTTCCTTTTCCTTCTTGGTTAATCTAATTCTCAGCTGGGTAGCACCATACCAACTAACTCTTTTAGCTCAGAAGTCTTTCTTAGGCAATCTAAAGAGGAGGAGGGGAAGGGACCCTCCGGAACCCAGGGAGAGAAGGAAATATACTCTGCTGCTCTTCTAGCTGACCGGTAGATGAGGGAAGAAATAAGGAGGTAGGTGGGAGCAGAAATAAGGAGGTGGGCAGCCAGCCCTGACTTCAGGGCGTGGTCCAGCCGAGTCCCTGGGGAGAGAAGCACTTACCTAGGAATCCCTCCTCATCGACAATGATAGTGTAATCCTCTGGCGTCTCTGTCAGACTGAAGAACTTGCACCTGGATGGACGGACAGATAGACACAGAAGATCTCATTAGTCCAGGCAGGTCCCCTGGGGCAGCTGCCCACCCGTGCCCCGGGGATGATGACTCAGTTTACCCAGCGCTCCGGCCCCAGGCTGCTGGGTGACTTCGGGTAAGTCGTCTGTCTCTCCCTTCATGTCCCCCTACTCAGTGCTGACTCTGGACAGGCACAGAGATGCCAATTGTCCCCACTCTGCCACCCCCCAATCTTTGGGGACCTCTGAGCCAGTCAGCCCCTGTGATTCCGTCCAGGCCTGAGATCCCACATTTCCTCGGAGGGAAGAAGTGGCCGAAGGGTGGCTCCAGTGGGGGTCAGGCAGAGCAGCCGTCTTTTCCACGGCCCTGCAATTGTAACCTCTAGGTGTCTGTCCCCATCTCCCCTCCCACTGTCATGGCCTCCAGTTCAGCAACTCTGGAGCTCCCAGTCACAAAAATGCTTAATTCCCACCAGCTGACTGACAGCCCAGCCCTTGGTTTACTTTCCATCCCTGAAGTGGGAGGAGCGCGGCCATCCGTGACATTTCTGGGACATGGATCTCCGCCCCACCTCACATCACCTCTGATATCACCGCTCAGCCTGGGAGGTATGTTGCTCATCTACCCCCAAAACGAGACCATCAATTCCCCAAAAACAGGGGACAGAACCCTGACCCTGCTGGCCTCGGTCCTGGGCATGCTTTTGGTGCCCAGGTCTGTGTCCAGGTGGCCCTTGGGCTGGGTTTCGAGGCTTTTGGTCCTTGGGTAATTGAGGGGGGTCATCACCCCCTCAACGCCCATGTCCCCATTCCGCATTTAGCCAGAACCACCCTCACTGCACTCTAGAGAGTACTGCAGGCAGAGATGGCAAGTCCAAGCATGCACAGGCAGAGGCTGGCAGGAAACTGACCCCTGGTCACTTATCTGGTGTTCCAGCTCTCCAGCACAAAGCCAGGCATGGGCTCTGCACCCCCACCCGTTGAGGGGAGCCGGGACAGAAAGAGCTCCATGAGTAACCCAGGTGTATTCGTCTGTTCTCATGCTGCTAATAAACACATACCCGAGACCAGGTAATTTATAAAGGACAGAGGTTGAACAGACTCACAGTTCCACATGGCTGGGGAGGCCTCACAGTCATGATGGAAAGCCAAGGAGGAGCCAAGGCACGTCTTACATGGCAACAGGCAAGAGAGCATGTGCAGGGGAACTGCCCTTTATAAAACCATCAGATCTCATGAGACTTATTCATTACCATGAGAACAGTATGAGGAAAACCACCCCCATGATTCAATTATCTCCACCTGGCTCCACCCTTGACACATGGCAATTATTACAATTCAGGGTGAGATTTGGGTGGGGACACAGCCAAACAGTATCACCAGGCAAAGGGCAAGGATCACTCTCTCAAAGATGCAAACAGAAACGGGATCTCCGAGTAGACAGTATTGCAGGGGATGGGGGTGGCTGGTGTATCCATGGGTCACCCTCCTCCCTGGCCTCCTCTCCTGCCAGCTTCCCTGCAGCCCCCTCATCTATAGGAACCTCTCCAGCTCCGTTTTAAAATTTACTCCTGAAAATTTTCACAAGGATATGGAGCCACTGGAACTCTCTTATACTGCTGGTGGGAGTACAAAATGGCCCGGCGCTTCAAACATTCATTTGGCAGTTTCTTTCTTCTTTTTAGAGATAGGGGCTTGCTCTGTCACCCAGTCTGGAGTGCAGTGATGCAATCACAGCTCATGGAAGCCTTGAACACCTGGGTTCAAGCATTCCCCCTGCCTCAGTCTCCTGAGTAGCTGGAACTACAGGCACACAATACCACGTCCGGCTAATTTTTTTTTTTTTTTTTTCAGTCTCGCCCTGTCACCCAGGCTAGAGTGCAGTGGCACGATCCCGGCTCACTGCAACCTCTGCCTCCGAGGTTCAAGTGATTCTCCTGCCTCAGCCTCCCCAGTAGCTGGGCTTACAGGCGCTCACCACCACATCTGGCTAATTTTTGTATTTTTAGTAGAGACAAGGTTTCTCCATGTTGGCCAGGCTGGTCTCGAACTCCTGACCTCAGGTGATCCACCTGCCTCGGCCTCCCAAAGTGCTGGGATTATAGGCGTGAGCCACTGTGCCCAGACTGTCCAGCTAGTTTTAAAAGTTGTTTGTAGAGATGAGATCTTTGCTACGTTCTCTAGGCTGGTCTTGAACTCTTGTCCTCAAGCGATCCTCCCACCTTGGCTTTCCAAAGTGCTGGGATTACAGGTGTGAGCCACTGCATCCAGCCGGCAGTTTCTTATAAAGTTCAGCACACACTGACCATCCACAGCCTCAGCTATCCTGCTCCTGGGTATTCATCCAAGAGAAGTGAAAACAGGTGCCCACACAAAGACCTAGATGCAAATACATATTGCCTTTGTTTGTATTTACCCTAAATTGGAAACGACCCAAATGTCCTTCCTTCAACTGGAGAGAGGATAAACTACGGCACATCCACATGAGGAAATACGGGTCAGCAATTAAAAGGAATAAACTACTGATTCATGCATTAACACGGGCGGATCTCAAGTGCATTTTGCTAAGTTAAAGCAGCCAAGCTCAAAAGATTCCATACTGTATGATTCTATTTATATGACATTCTGGAAGAGGCCAGACTATAGGGACAAATGATTAGCGATTGCCAGGGGACAGGTAGGTGCTGACTAGAGAGGGACACCGGGAAATTTTGGGGGGGATGGGCCTCTTGATTGTGGCGGTGGTTACAAGATCATATAAATTTAGGCCAGGTGCGGTGGCTCACGCCTGTAATCCCAGCACTTTGGGAGGCAGAGGTGGGTGGATCACCTGAGGTCAGGAGTTCGAGACCAGGCTGGCCAACATGGTGAAACCCTGTCACTACAAAAAATTCAAAAATTAGCCGAGCATGTCTGTGGGCGCCTGTAATCCCAGTTACTTGGGAGGTTGAGGCAGGGGACTCGCTTGAACCCGGGAGGTGGAGGCTGCAATGAGCCAAGATCACACCACCGCACTCCAGCCTGGGTGATTAGATTTAGACTCCATCTCAAAAAAACAAACAAAAAAAACCTCACAAGATCATATGAATTTGTCAAAACCCGAAGAACTGTCTGCTAAAAAGGGGTGAATTTTGCTGTATGTCAGTCATCCTTTGATAAACTTGAATGTAAAGAAAATCCTTGGCCTGCCGGGTGGCTCAGGTCTGTAATCCCAACACTTTGGGATGCTGAGGTGGGCAGATCACTTGAGGTCTGGAGTTTGAGAACAGCCTGGCCAATATGGCAAAACCCCATCTCTACTAAAAATATAAAAGTTAGCCTGGCGTGGTCATGGGCGTCTGTAATCCCAGCCGCTTGGGAGGCTGAGGCAGGAGAATTGCTTGAACCTGGGAGGTTGCAGTGAGCTTGGATTGTGCCACCGCACTCCAGCCTGGGCAACAGAGCCACTCCATCTCCCAAAAAAAAAAAAAAAAAAAAATGCCTGTCCTAGGGTCATCCATGAGGTGGCCTCTCCCGCCCTGGGAGGGGTGTAAGGCGTTCTGCTGGAACAACAGCCCACGCTCATCAATTTCCCTCCGGCTCTTTGGTTTTCAAATTACGTCTCTGTCCCTGCCTGTCCCATATCCAATTTGCAAGTACTGCCTGGATACATGAAATCTATAATTGCTTCGAGGACAACAGCAAATTATCACCACAGTAAGTGGCAATCACTGGTCAGACCTGGACCCTTCCTAGGGACCCCCATGCACTCAGAAAGAGCCCTGGACTCCCCCGCCCCAAGTCACCAGATTGCCATGAGCTGGTACTCCCTGGGTGGGGCGGGGCTGCCCAGCTGCCCGAGAGCCCCGGGGAGGCAAACGGACGCGGCCCTTGCTCTGGGTGCCCTCGGCTGTGAGGGACGCTCCATAAATAGACCACACAAATTATTCCGGAGGGCATACACACCAGCAGAAGGCAACAGCGGCCTCTGTGTAAATGGAGTATAAATATGTTGTTGAAGTGACCTGTCCCCAGGGGCTGAGCGATTCTGCGGCTCTGCCAGCTATGAGACATCTCAGAATGTGCACCTTGGCACGGGCAGGCTTCGGGGAGGGCAGATAAGCTGGAGGCACCTGCTGCCGTCGCTCTGGTCACTACCCTCAGGAGTCAGCCCCCAGACTCCTCTCTCTCCTTGACCTCCATGTCGTTTTTGGTTTTTTGTTTTTTTTTTTGAGACGGAGTCTCACTCTGTGACCCAGGCTGGAGTGCAGTGGTGCGATCTCAGCTCACTGCAAGCTCTGCCCCCTGGGTTCACACCATTCTCCTGCCTCAGCCTCCCGAGTAGCTGGGACTACAGGCACCCACCACCGTGCCCAGCTAATTCTTTGTATTTTTAGTAGAGATGGGGTTTCACTGTGTTAGCCAGGATGGTCTCGATCTCCTGACCTTGTAATCCATCTGGCTCGGCCTCCCAAAGTGCTGGGATTACAGGCGTGAGTCACTGCACCTGGCCCACACCACGTCTTAATTCAAGCTACGGGTGCCCCTTTGCCTTTGGATTACATCTGCTGCGTTTCTTGTCTTACCAAGCTTACCCCTCCTGTCCGTGCTTCTCGAAGTCGTCCCCATACTGCCAGGCAGTTGGCCATTCCCCAGTCCAAGCACAGCACCCCCTTACAGACCATCCTTAGCCTCCCAAGTACCCGGGATTACAGGTGCATGCCACCAAACCTGGCTAATTTTTAAAATTTTTATAGAGATGGGATCTTGCTATGTTGCCCAGGTGGGTCTTGAACTCCTGGCCTCAAGCGATCCTCCCACCTCCACCTCCCAAAGTGCTGGGATTATGGGCATGAGCCACTCCACACCGCCTCATGTCTTCTTTACTTGAAGGTCACTCTGAGATCTGTTTTTGCCTCTCCACCACTCCCCACAAACCAAACTCAAGGCTGAACTACCCTCCTGTCTTGTCTCCCTCTTCCATTCCTGGCCTCAACGCCCCTTGCTCTTGTTGCCCAGGCTGGAGCGCAGTGGTGCAATCTTGGCTCACGGCAACCTCTGCCTCTGGGGTTCAAGCAATTCTCCTGCCTCAGCCTCCCAAGTAGCTGGGATTACAGGTGACCGCCACCATGCCCGGCCAATTTTTTGGAATTTTTAGTAGAGAAGGTTTCATCCTGTTGGCCAGGCTGTTCTCAAACTCCTGACCTCAGAAAATCCACCTGCCTCAACCTCCCAAAGTGCTGGGATTATAGGCATGACCCACTGCGCCCGGCCTGAATGTTCTTTCAACTACCCAGCATGGCCTCCCAACTTTGTTGGCTGAAGACTTCATGCTCATCCTTTAAGATCCAGTTCAAACATCTCCTCTGGGGTAAAACCTCTCCTGGCCAGGCATGGTGGCTCATACCTGTAATGCCAGAACTTTGGGAGGCGGAGGTGGATGGATCACTTGAGGTTGGGAGTTTGAGACCAGTCTGGCCAACATGGTGAAGCCCTGTCTCTACTAAAAATACAAAAAACAACATAAAAAAACCTTGCCTGATCAACACCAGCCACTTCCTTTCCCTCATCTCCCATCATAGAGGTTGTCCTCCTTTGATAGCCTACAGTCCCACGCTATGTCTATGAGATGACTTTCCTGCCACTATGGACAGCTGGGCTGTTGGTGCATCACAGCCCTAGGAGACAGTTCATCTCACAGTCTATGTGAAGTATGCCCTTAGAGTTGTGCAGTGCACAACCTGTGCAACTGCACATGACGGTGCCAAGTGCTTCGCACGATCTATTACAAACTAAGGGTCTACTTCCCTCAGTAGACCACAGCTCTCAGAAGCAAGGACAGACGGTCCTCCGTACACACACCTCATATCTGACACTGGCTGGGCATGGAATCAACACTCAAGGATTGCTGAGCAAAGGGATGGACTGTGGCCACACACTTGCCTTCAAATTCAGAGACGCGTCAATGAGAACAAACCCTGCCCGCCCTCATGTGGTATCACCTTGACTTAATCCTCCTCTGGGACAGGCTAAGGTCTCCAGTTCTAATTCTCTCTCTGCCTTTTCTAATGAGTCATGGCCGGGTCCACATCCCAGATTCCGGGCCCCTGGGGTTTGTGGCCTCTCTGTACTCTGTCTACAAAGAGCTGGAAAGAGGAGCAAATGCCAGAAAGTACCCAGTGTGGTGCTAAGTGCTGTTAAGAAACTCCAAGCAGGAGGCCAGGCCGGGGGGATCACTCGAGTCCAGGAGTTTGAGACCAGCGTGGGCAACATGGCAAGACCCCATCTCTACAAAAAATTTAAAAATTACCTGAGCATGGTGGTGAGCCCCTGTAGTCTCAGCTACTCAGGAGGTGAAGGTGGGAGGATCACTTGGGCCTGGGAGGCAGAGGTTGCAGTGAGCCATGATAGCACCACTGCACTCCAGCCTGGGTAACATAGTGAGATCCTGTCTTAAAAAATAAAAGACGCGGCTGGGCGAGGTGGCTCAAGCCTGTAATCCCAGCACTTTGGGAG
>NW_012099943.1:168836-174074 GCF_000951045.1 Mandrillus leucophaeus
AAAAAAAAAAAAAAAAAAAAAGACGCAAGCTTGATTCCTGCAGGGTCTCCATGCCCTGTGTCAGCCAGACTCTGCCAAGGTCACCTACTAGCTTGTCTGGGAACAAGCCAGGACCTTTGGAATTAACAGCCTGGCCTGCCGGGTGCGGTGGCTCATGCCTGTAATCCCGGCATTTTAGGAGGCCGAGAGAGGTGGCTCACCTGAGGTCGGGAGTTCAGGATCAGCCTGGCCAACATGGTGAAACCCCATCTCTACCTCTACTAAAAATACAAAAAATTAGCCAGGCATGGTGGTGGGCACCTGTAGTCCCAGCTACTCAGGAGGCTGAGGCAGGAGAATTGCTTGAACTCCAGAGGTGGAGGTTGCAGTGAGCCGAGATCGTGCCGCTGCACTCCAGATTGGGTGACAGAGCAAGACTCCGTCTCAAAAACAAACAAACAAACAAAAAAGAGCCTGGCCAGCGGGGTTTTGAAACAAGCCCAGGGCCTTCACTGCTCAAGTCACCCACCCACTCAAATCAGAGAGGCTCTGCAAACAGGCCTCAAGACAGGCATCTTGGATGTTACGGGCACCCGTTTACAAAACCTTCTCGGGACTTACTTAAAGCAGGTCCTTTCTCAGTCCACTTGGGATTACAGCACAAGCGTGGAAGGACAGGGGTGTTTCTTGCAAAGTGTGGCCTGTTCTGTCTGGAATGAGGGAAGTCTGGCCACATCTCCTGCAGCCTGTCCGAGTGAGGGAATGAAGGGATGAGGGCCTCACCTGCTTCCGGAGACCGCCCACCCTTGCCCCTGCCAGCCAACTTCTGGCTGTCTCCCTGCTGATGTTTTTCTGATATGGCTAATAGTAGCATTCATTCATTCATTCATTCATTCATTCATTCATTCCTTTAGAGACAGGGTCTTGCTCTGTCACCCAGGCTGGAGTGCAATGGCATGATCATAGTTCACTGTAGCCTCCAACTCCTGGGCTCAAGCAATCCTCCCACCTCAGCCTCCTGAGTAGCTGGGACTACAGATGTACATCACCATGGCTGGCTAATTTTTAAAGTTTTGTGGAGACAGGGTCTTGCTCTATTGTCCAGGCTGGTCTCAAATTCCTGGCCTCAAGTGATCCTCCCAAGCTTCGGCCTCCCAAAGTACTGGGACTACAAGTGCGAACCAGTGCGCCCGGCTGACAGGGGCATTTTAAAACAAGCAGTGAGCAGCCGGGAGTGGTGGCTTACACCTGCAATCCCAGCACTTTGGGAGGAAAAGGCGGGCGGATCACGAGGTCAAGAGATCGAGACCATCCTGGCCAACATGGTGAAACCCCGCCTCTACTAAATATATAAAAATTAGCTGGGTGTGGTGGTGTGCGCCTGTGGTCCCAGCTACTTGGGAGGTTGAGACAGGAGAATCACTTGAACATGGGAGGCAGAGGTTGAAGTGAGCCAAGATCACACCACTGCACTCCAGCCTGGCAACAGAGCGAGATTCCATCTCAAAAAAAAAAAAAAAAAAGTAGTGAGTGATAGAAGTGTTTCGGGGCCACCGTTGTTCCTGGGGTTTTTCTTCCCAGAGGAAAATCAGGGGGGAGGGTGAGTGCCAGGCTTTGTTCTAACCAGCTGCAGTTTTTTAATCTGTTTCTCCCGGGTTTTCAATGGGTCTCTCGTGTTATTTACGTTTCATGTCTCCTGTCTTCGTAGCAACTAGAAGCTGCCCTTTCAAGTTTTACTTAGAAAAAAGCCCTTAATTGGATCTGCAATTAGAAGGGTGATCCTGAACAGGAGTTATTTTGCTTTAAGACAGAAAATAAGGTGGGGTGTGGTGGCTCACGCTTGTAATCCCAGCACTGGGGAAGGCCGAGGCGGGCGGATCACGAGGTCAGGAGATCGAGGCCATCCTGGCTAACATGGTGAAACCCCGTCTCTACTAAAAAAAGAAATACAAAAAATTAGCCGGGCTTGGTGGTGGGCGTCTGTAATCCAAGCTGCTCGGGAGGCTGAGGCAGGAGAATGGTGTGAACCCAGGAAGCGGAGCTTGCAGTGAGCAGAGATCGCACCACTGCACTCCAGCCTGGGCAACAGAGCAAGACTGTCTCAAAAAAAAGAAAAGAAAAGAAAATGTGCTTGTGTCACAGGTGACCAGGAGAATCCAATCAGACAGCGTGGGTGATGGCGCTTGGCAAATTCCAGGGTGATTATGGAGCGGCAGGACTACCAAAGGGGACAGATAGGGCAGAAGAAATCACAAATATCTGGGGAAAGCCCCGGGGACCCAGGCTTCCTCCCAGGAGAGTATACCTTCTGCTTGTCGGCTCTTGGTGCAAAATGATCACTGATTTCGGGTCTCCCCAATTCTCACAGCCCCCAGCCTGACTTCCTTTCACCCCCACCAGCCTATCATCTCCCCAGCCATGGCAATATCCATCATAGTACTGAGATTAATCACTTCCAGGTCTGTCTGCCTTTTTTTTGTTTGCTTTTTTTCCGAGATGGAGTCACTCTGTAGCCCAGGCTGGAGTGCAGTGGTGCGATCTCGGCTCACTGCAACTTCTGCCTCCCAGGTTCAAGCAATTCTCCTGCCTCAGCCTCCCGAGTAGCTGGGATTACAGGCGTGTGCCACCACGTCCGGCTAATTTTTGTATTTTTAGTAGAGACAGGGTTTCGCCATGTTGGCCAGGCTGGTCTCCAACTCCTGACCTCAGGTGATCCTCCCACCTCAGCCTCCCAAAGTGCTGGGATTACAGGCGTGAGCCACCGCGCCTGGCCCCATTTCTGTTTTGACGAGCAAGAGACAAGGCTGCATCTCCCTCCTCCAGGACCCCATGTCCAGCACAGGGCTTGGTACGAGGTCTGTAATCAGTGTGACCTGAATGAATGTGCTGTGGAATGATTCCCATTTCACAGACGGGAAAACCGAAGCTTAGTTGGGTTAAAGCAGTTAGCTGCCTGGGGTCTGCCGAGCCGGGGCTGAGCTGCCTCTACGGGTTGGGGGCTTCCTGAAGGCAGGTGGGACTTGCAGCATATGCACCATGACTCAGCATTTCCAGTCTGAGACATCCACCCTTTACAGATGTGTAACGGGAGACACGGACGAGAGGATCCGTGACAGCCTGTTCTCGGTAACAAAAACCTGGCCACAGCCCAGATGCCCATCGGCAGGAGAGGACATGAAGAATGGCAGAATATTACCCAGCAGGCAACATGAACCATCCACAGTGTTAAGCAAACAGATAAACAAGTGTCAGCAATATCACAGCACTGAGGGTGGAAAAACAAGTCCCCAAACATTGTGTAAGGCAGGGTACACTTTTTACACAGTTAAAAGTACCTATGATTTAAAAAAAAACAAAAAACAAAAAAACACTTGGCCAGGCACAGTGGTTCATGCCTGTAATCCCAGCACTTTGGGAGGCCAAAGCAGGTGGATCGCTTGAGGTCAGGAGTTCGAGGCCAGCCTGGCCAACATGGTGAAATCCCATCTCTACTAAAAATACAAAAATTAGCCGGGCGTAGTGGCACATGCCTGTAATCCTAGCTACTGGGGGCACAAGAATCGCTTGAACCTGGGTGTTCGAGGCTGCAGTGAGCCGAGATCGTGCCGCTGCACTCTGGCCCAGCGAGACTCTGTCTCAAAAAAAAAAAAAAAACCAAAACACAAAAACAAAAAAAGCAATGCTTTGGAGTTGGCGATCTGATCCTGTGGTCTTGGGCATATTTACACAGCTACTGAGCCTGTTCCCCAAACTTCCAAGAGGGCTATACACTGTCTGCCTTCAGGAACCAGGGTGGGGAATCGGTGTCACTTTGTAGATAAAAGCACCAGGTGACCAGCCTGGGCAACATAGTGAGACCCTGTCTCTACAAAAAGTAATGTAAAAAAGAAAAAATTAACAGGGCCTGGTAGCATGCACCTGTAGTCCCAGCTACTCAGAAGGCTGAGGAAGGAGGATTGCTTGAGCCCAGGAGGTCAAGGCTGCAGTGATGAGCTGTGACTGCACCACTGCACTCCAGCCTAGGTGACAGCGTAAGACCTTGTCCCAAAAAATAAAAAATAAAAATAAAAAAAAGCACCAGGCAGCCGGGCACAGTGGCTCATGCCTGTAATCCCAGCACTTTGGGAGGCCGAGGGAGAGTGGATCACCTGAGGTCAGGAGTTTGAGACCAGCCGGGCCAGTGAAACCCTGTCTCTACTAAAAATACAAAAAAAAAATTAGCCGGGTGTGGTGGTGGGCACCTGTAATCCCAGCTACTCAGGAGGCAGAGGCAGGAAAGAATTGCTTGAATCTGGGAGGCGGAGGTTGCAGTGCGCCAAGATCGCACCACTACACTCCAGCCTGGGTGACAGAGCGAGACTCTGTCTCCAAAAAAAAAATAAATAAAAAATAAAAGCACCAGGCATGCTGTGGTTGCTTTCATAAACAGCACCATTTCTGTTTTTGGATAATGGCACACTTCCCTGGTCTTCTCCCGACATAACCGGAAGCTCCTTCAACCTTCTGTGTTCCTTACACCACAGCTGAGAACACACACCGAGACACACAACCTCTGACCTTTCCAAGCATGCAGACAGTTTGTGTCAACATGCTGAAGACCACAATGGAAATATGTGACCCTAAAGCAACCTGCAGTCCTGCCCTGACACTATGAATTGGGATGCAACATTCTCTGGAGGCCTTGCTATTAAAGGACTTAGGGGACATGCTGGGGCATGGGCTGGAGTTGTTGTCCTGTCACCTGGTAACACCGGGAATGGCCCTGGTTCCCGGTCACACTCATCTCCTGCGGCCACCACCACTCCAACCCTACTGTGTACTGCTGGCCTGTGGGGCTGGGTGTTCCTGGGAGCCGCCTCAGCTGGCCCCATCCTTAGATGGCCCCTGCCCAAACCCAGCCTCAGCAAAGACCTCCAGCTCAGAAATCCCCCTCGCTGCCACCGGGGCCCATCCACCCCTTGCTGGGTCAGCTTAACCCTCCTTCCCCCAGACCTCTTCCACCCCTGCCCCTCTGCCACACTCAGCAACCCCAACATGCACCCCAGATTTCCTAAGACACAGACCAACTGGGGAGGGCACCCTCTCAGAAAGTCTCTGATCATTCGCCCATTTTTTTTTTTTTTTTGAGATAAGGTCTTGCTCTGTTGCCCAGGCTGGAGTGCAGTGGTGCAATCACAGCTCACTGCCGCCTCAGACTCCTGGGCTCAAGTGATCCTCCCAACTCAGCCTCCCAAGTTGCTGCAACTATAGGGACACACC
>NW_012099943.1:174891-185142 GCF_000951045.1 Mandrillus leucophaeus
AGACGGAGTCTTGCTTTGTTGCCCAGGCTGGAGTGCAGTGGCGCAATCTCGGCTCACTGCAACCTCTGCCTACCGGGTTCAAGCAATTCTCCTGCCTCAGTCTCCCGAGTAGCTGGGATTATAGGCGCCTGCCATCATGCCCAGCTAATTTTTGTATTTTTTAGTAGGAATGGGGTCTCCAACTCCTTATCTCAAGTGATCTACCCTCCTCGGCCTCCCAAAGTGCTGGGATTACAGGCATGAACCACCACACCCAGGCGGTTGATTCATTTTTCCCATCAACTCTCTGACATAGTTGTTGCTGCCCATTTGACAGATGAGGAAACTGAGGCTTAGAGAGACTGAGCCACCACCCTACAGATGACCCAGGTCACAGCGGGTCCCCTCAACCCTACCAGAGTTGTTGACATGTACCCTCACCCTGACAGGGTGAAAGAGAATTGCACACCAGTCGCTGACTCTCAAAATCCATTGTTCCCCCCACCACCCAACCCCGGGCTTGGCCTGCAGCCAAGCACCAGGGCAGAGCTGAGGCCCAGGGCGGCCCTTGATCTGGGCCGAGAAGCTGAGTAGCTGAGTCATCTCTGAGAAGAACATTCCCATCTTCAATCGCTGCGGCTGCCTGTTGTGGACGCCCGGCTGACACGGGTAACTTGATCTGTTTACTCTGGGATTCCTAAGCCCGCAGAGTGAGGCCCTCACACGGGGCCTCTCCCCGGGCATCCTGGGCGAGGAGCCCTGGCCCAGCCAGAGCCCTGTTCCAGCAACAGACCTGAAACCCCAAGGCAGACGGGGAGGGAGGGTGCAGGAGGGGAGAGACACTTTCAGGTAAATTTGCCTGGCAAAACCTTGTCTGAGACGTCAGATTTAACCAGCTAAAGTAGCAGAGAGAAGAGAATTACAAGCATTTTTTGTTTAATCTGTGGCACAGTTCGCCATCAAATAAGAAAGGGGGGTGCCAGGCACGGTGGCTCACACCTGCAGTCCCAGCACTTTGGGAGGCTGAGACGGGTGGATCACTTGAGACCAGGAGTTTGAGACCAGCCTGGGCAACATGGTGAAACCCTGTCTCTACTAAAAATACAAAAATTAGCTGGGCGCGGTGGCAGATGCCTGTAATCTCAGCTACTCCAGAGGCTGAGGCAGGAGAATCGCTTGAACTGAGGAGATGGATGTTGCAGTGAGCAGCGATCACACCACTGCTCTCTAGCCTGGGTGACACAGTGAGACTCAGTCTCAAAAAAAAACACACAAAGGAGGACCTTCAGGGAGCCACCCAGATGTAGGGGTGGGGCACGAGGAAGCCCGGAATCAAGTTTGGAAAGCTATTCTGTGTTGCCTCCTTCAGCAATGCAATCCTGAACAGACAGTGGCCCAGCCTACATTTACATACACCTAGGGATGGGGAACTCACTTCTTTCTGGAGCAATTAATTCCATCTTGGAGTAGATGATTTCTAGAATCTCTATGTGGCTTCCGTTTTTTTTCCTTTTTCTTTTTTTGAGACGGAGTCTGGCTCTGTCGCCAGGCTGGAGTGCAGTGGTGCGATCTCGGCTCACTGCAACATCCACCTCCCCGGGCTCAAGTGATTCTCCTGCCTCAGCCTCCCGAGTAGCTGGGACTACAGGTTCGTGCCACCACGCCCGGCTAATTTTTATATTTTTTAGTAGAGATGGGGTTTCATCATGTTGGCCAGGATGGTCTGAATCTCTTGACCTCATGATCCACCCACCTCGGCCTCCCAAAGTGCTGGGATTACAGGCGTGGGCCACCGCGCCCGGCCCCCTTTTGGTTTTTAAGAAACAGTGTCCCACTCTGTCGCCCAGGCTGGAGTGCAGTGGTGCGATCATAGCTCACTGCAGCCTTGCACTCCTGGGCTCAAGGAATCCTTCTGCCTCAGCCTCCCAAGTAGCTGGGACTACAAGCATGCACCACCATACCAGGCCAATTTAAAAAAATCTTTTTATGTAGAGACAGGGTCTCACTATGTTGCTCAGGCTGGTCTTGAATTCCTGGCCTCAAGCCATCTTCCCACCTTCACCTCTGGAAGAGTTAGGATTATAGGATTGAGCCACCATGCAGGGACTCAGAGTCCCTTGATTAGCATTTTAAGGGGCAAGAATTTTAGCATGGAATAGATCATCTTTAGACAAAAACCCAGGATCAGAGACGGGATGGGATCTGCCAGAGGTCACACCTCATACCCAGAGGTCACACCCTGCACAAGCCAGGACCAGAACTGGGAAGATCTTTCACCTCCAGCAGTGGCCCATCCCCCTGACACCCACCCAGACTCTTCCTGGGTCCACCTGCTGTGTGCCACTCGATTCACCATGCCCCCAGACTGCCCTTCACCAAACCCTCTTCGATCGACCCCTTGGGGACCTCAAATCTAGCCTTTTTCATCCCTGCTGTCATCTCCCAAGCCTCTTCCTGGGTCTCCTGAGACCCCGTCCATCCACGCTATACAGTACAGGCAAAGGCACTTCTCAAAGCACAAATGTGATGACCTCGCTCCTTGGGTCAAGCACCTTCCGTGGCTCCCACTGCCTCCATGAGAACACCAAGGGCCCCGGCATGGCTCCCAGCTCTGTGATTTGGGCTGTTTCTGTCCAGCCCCCGTGTGGCCACTGCTGGGCCCCTCCTCATTCCTTAGTGTGCCATATCCTCCCCGTGGGACCCTCACTCCACTCCCCAGCCTTCAGGTCTCAGGACGGACACCTTCACGAACCACGCTCCACTACGTCCCCTCCTCAACACTGCCCACATCTCCCCTCCAACCATCAGTGCCTATGTAGGGAGGTGTTTGGCCATTAGGTCACGGCTGAAGTTTACCAACTCCACCCTGGTCTCAGCTGCTGAGTGGGCAGAGACCAAGGCGGCTTCGTCACTGCTACCCCAGCTCCCAGTTCTGGGCGAGCCTTGCAGTATTTGCTGATTGACTCTGCACCTGCCTTGGGTGCCAGGGGGTGCTCCTGGCCTGTGGTGATGTGGGTGGGGGCACTGGGAGCTGGACAGGAGGGTGGTGCACCAGGCAGACAGAGCATCCCCTGCTCACTATGGAACCTCGGCCCACTCCTTGTCCTGGCTTCAGTTTCTCCAGTTGTACAGTGAGATGACTGGTGTGGGCAATCCCCGAGGGGTCACGGTCCCATGCTTCCCACATATCCAATTACGGAGAATGTGATAAAGGCCACTGAGTCTCCCATCACCAGGCAGGCAGGGCACTTTCACGGGCTGAGGACCTACAGACGCTCACACCTTCCAGCTCGCCCAACTATTGTGTGGTTGGTGGTTAGGTGCGTGGGGATTTTTTCTTTTTTTTTTAGACAGGGTCTTGCTCTGTCACCCAGGCTGGAGTGCAATGGCACCAATCATAACTCAGTGTAGCCTCTATCTCCTGGGGTTCCGTGATCCTCCTGCCTGAGTAGCTGGGACTACAGGCGCGTGCCACCACACCCAACTAATTTCTTATTTTATTTTATTATTTTTTATTTCTGAGACTGGGTCTCACTCTGTCACCCAGGTTGGAGTACAGTGGCAAGATCTCAGCCCACCGTAACCCCTGCCTCCCACATTCAAGCGATTCTCCTGCCTCAGCCTCCCGAGTAGCTGGGATTACAGGCACCTGCCACCAAGCCTGGCTAATGTTTTTACTTTCAGTAGAGATGGGATTTCGCCATGTTGGCCAGGCTGGTCTCAAACTCCTGACCTCAAGCGATCCACCGCCTTGGCCTCCCAAAGTGCTAGGATTACGGGCGTGAGCCACCACACCCAGCCTAATTTTTTATTTTTTATAGAAACAGGATCTTGCTATGTTGCACAAACTGGTCTTGAACTCCTGGCTCAAGAGATCTTCCTGCCTTGGCCTTCCAAATTGCTGGGATTACAGGTAGAAGCCACTGCACCCAGTCAAAACATGTTTTTAATCAGATAAAATGTGAGCCTGGGCCATGATTTCTTATAGATATGTATTTTTTTGTAACCCCAAAGTCGGTTTTTACAATTGTGGCATAACTTGCTATAATAAAATGTACAATTTTTAGGTGGACAATTAGATGCCTTTTGGCAAGTGTATATCCCCCACTTAACCAGTACCCGATAAGCATATTGGACATTCCCATCATTGCAGAAAGTGTTCCGTGCTCCTTTCCCAACAACCGGAGGCAGCCACTGCTCTAGTCTCTAGTGCCATGGATTCATTGTGTCTGTGTTATGCTTCAAATCCATGGAAACATACACATTGTGTACTATTTTCTGCCTGGTTTATTTTGCTCAGTATATTATTTTTGAGATTAATCCAGGCTGGGTGCAGTGGTTCATGCCCATATCCAACATTTTGGGAGGCTGGGGTGGGACGACTGCTTGAAGCTGGGAGTTCAAGGCCAGCCTGGGCAACATAGTGAGATCCCATCTCTACAGGAAAAAAAAAATTAGGTGGGCATGGTGATTAGTCTCAGCTACTCAGGTGGCTGAATTGGGACGACTGCTTGAGCCTGGGTGGCAGAGGCTGTGGTGAGCTATGATCGTGCCACTGCACTCCAGCCTGGGTGACAGAGCGAGACTCCATCTCAAGAACAAAACAAAAATTAGCCAGGCATCATGGCATGCTCCTGTAGTCCCAGCTATTTGGGAGGCTGAGGCAGGAGGATTGCTTGAGCCCAGGAGGTCCAGGCTGCAGTGAGCTATGACTGCACTACTGCACTCCAGCCTGGGCAAAGCAAGACCCGGTCTCAAAAAAAAAAAAAAAAAGAAAGAAAGAAATTCCCTCCGTCGGTAGGGCTGAATGACCTAATACCCTACAGCAATAGGAACACAGACTGTCTTCTGCATTTTGAAATGCAATGTGGAAAGAAAAAAAAAAAAAGCACGCCTCAGAATATCACAGGCTGCCAGGTATCCTTTCCATACATATAAATGGGACAAAAGCTTTTGCAAAAATCAAGGGGAAGATAAATGCAGGTAGACAGCAGTTACCATCAATGTCATGGTTGCTGTGGGGGGCATTGTTATTCAAACGATAAACAAACATAAAGTAAAAGCAGGATCCATAAGTATGTCACGAACCAAAAATTATGAGTCATCAAATTCTGCACGCCTGAGGTCCATTAAAAAAAAGGAGCCTGGTGAGGTGGCTCCCGCCTGTAATCCCAACAGTGCAAGGCTGAGGCAGGAGGATCGCTTGAGTCCAGGAGTTCTACACCAGCCTGGGAAACATAGTGAGACCCCCATCTCTACAAAAAAAAAAAAGAAAAAAAAAAAGCTGGGTGTGGTGGTGTGCACCTGTGGCTCCATCTACTTGGGAGGCTGTGAACCCTGGAGTTGCGGGCTGCAGTGGGCCATGATTGTGCCACTGCACTCCAGCCTGGGTAGAGCAAGACCCTGTCTCAAAAAGACAAAAAGCAAAAACAAAAACAAGATAAAAGGGTCTGAAATGTTTGAGGGTAGGTGACAGTAGATGTGACCTGGTTTTTTTTTTTTTGAGACAGGGTCTCGTTCTGTCGCCCAGGCTGGAGTGCAGTGGCGCAATCTCGGCTCACTGAAGCCTCCCCTTCCCGGGTTCAAGTGATTCTCCTGCCTCAGCCTCCCGGGTAGCTGGGATTACAGGCACGCGCCACCACGCCTGGCTTATTTTTTGTCTTTTTAGTAGAAACAGGGTTTCACCATGTTGACCAGGCTGGTCTCGAACTCCTGGCCTCAAGTGATCCACCCATCTCGGCCTCCCAAAGCGCTAGGATTACAGGTGTGAGCCACTGCTCCTGGCCTAGATGTGATCTGTTTTAAGCAGCTCACTTTGGCTGCTTGGAAAAGAATCGTTTCTACAGCTCAGGGAAGACCGCCCTGTTCAATCTCTAAACACCCCTCCCGTGCTTCCTGTCTGGGCTCCGTCTTCTCTCAAGCAGGGGAGCCAGGCTCAGGATCTGTTCTGGTCAGAGTTCTCCAGAAAGACAGAACCACTAGGAAATAGATAGAGATCCATAAGAATGAATTTATTAGGGGAATTGGCTCGTGCAATTATTGAGGCTGAGACGTCCCCCGGGAGGGCATCTGCAGCTGGAGACCCAGGGAAGCTGGTATTGTGGCTCAGTCCAAGTCTGAAGGTCTCAGAACCAGGGAAGTCAATGGTGTAACTCTCAATCCCATGCCAGAGGCCTGAGAACCCGGCGTGCTGCTGGTGCAGAGTTCAAAGCCTGGAGCCCCGAGTCCTGATTTCCAAGGACAGAAGGAGGAGGGTGTCCCAGCTCCAGGAGAGAGAGAGAGAAAATTCAGCTTTCTCTGTCTTTTTGTTCCACCGAGGCCCTCAGCTGACTGGATGGTACCTGTCCACGCTGATTCCAATGGCAATCTTTCTGGAAACCCCCTTGGATATACCCAGAAATAACGCCTTACCCGTTATCTGCACATCCCTCCATCCAGGCAAGCGGCCGCCTAAAATGAACCACTGCAGGTTCCATCCACTGTGGCCCAGAGAAGAGACCCCAGGGGATGCAGGACCCAGAAACCAAAGCCCCTGGGCCTGGCCGAGTCTGGGCTGACACCGAAGCAGACCACAGCCTCTGTGCCCTTCCAGCTAAGAGCCTGGAAGGATGGCCAGGAGTGTCAAGAGGAGCCGTCCCAGCCATCACTGCCACTGAAGTCAGCAGTGCCTGCTAGAGCTCTGCGAGGGATCGGGGTCAGGACATAGATATGCTTGTGTTTTTGCAGCGGGTTCTGGTGGTGGAGGAGGAGGAGGGAGAGGATCTCGATCAAGGAAGAACTTGGAAACGTCTAGAGCAGGGGCTGGGAGCGGTGGCTCATGCCTGTAATCCCATTACATTGGGAGGCTGAGGCGGGAGGATCGCTTGAGGTCAGGAATTTGAGACAAGCCTGGCCAACATGGCAAAACCCCGTCTCTCTACTGAAAATACAAAAAATTAGCCGGGAGTAGTGGGGGGCGCCTATGATCTCAGCCACTGGGGAAGCGGAGGCAGGATAATTGCTTGAACCTGGGAGGCGAAGGTTGCTGTGAGCCGAGGCACAACTGCACTACAGCCTGGATGACAGAGCAAGACTCTGCTCTGAGACTCCGTCTCAAAACAAACAAACCAAAAGAAGCGTCTAGAGCAGGGGTTGCAGCTCACAGGCCTGCAAAGGGCAGGCAGCTGAGATACTCAGGTGAAGAGATGCAGGGCTGAGACACAATTTGCCTAGTAAACACCTGGGAACATTCTCCACCTTCACGAAGAAACTGGGGGCCCCTCTGAGTCTGTTTCTCTTCCTTGCACTTTTGGGAAGGAACAGTAGAGGCATCCTTTCTGTACCCAAGGAACAGGGCGGTATGAGTACCACGACAAACGCACCCACGACCTGGCTTCCGTGTCAGGGGACACCCGGGAGTGGAAGGAACTAAGGTCACCTGGGGCCCCCTCCCTGCTGAAAGGTGGGGGCGGGGGGGACAGCTGCCACTTCACTCCGATAAACTGTTGCCATACGGGCCCTGGGTTGAAGGGTCTCCCAGTTTTTCAAGAAAAGATGGAAGGCCAGACTTGTATGCTCTTTCTCAATGTTTAAATGCTGGTGGAATTTTTTGAAAACACACTGGGTGGGCCAAAGAAAACAAGCCTGGCCTAGAGATAGGCTGTTTTCCTTTCCTGGACCCCCAAAGGTGCTTCAGTGCCTTGGGTTTTAAGGGCATCTGACTTCCTGGATGGTAATGAGTGGCAGTGTGTGACCAATGGTGAGGTCAGTGCCCAGGGCACCAACGAGGTGGAGATAAGTTCCTGTAGGATGACTTAGGGCTCCAGGGCTGCCTTCAAGGTGGGGTCAGGAGTTCGAGACCAGCCTGACCAACATGGTAAAACTCCGTCTCTACTAAAAATACAAAAATAAGCCGGGAGTGGTGGTGGGCACCTGTAATCCCAGCTACTTGGGAGGCTGAGGCAGGACAATCTCTTGAACCCGGGAGGCAGAGGTCGCAGTGATCTGAGATGGCACCACTGAACTCCAGCCTGGGTGACAGAATGAAACTCCATCTCAAAAAAGAAAAAAAAAGAACTGGCCAGTGACCATCAGCCATCTCTGGACAGCAGATGAACAATGAGCAATGAAGGCCAGAGGCCAACAGTGAGAACAGCTTAACATCAATTTTTGTAAAATATTATTAAAAAAAAAAAAAAAGTCCAGGCGCAGTGACTCATGCCTGTAACTCCAGCACTTTGGGAGGCCAAAGTGGGTGGATCACTTGAGGTCAAGAGATCAAGACCAGCCTGGCCCACATGGCAAAACCCCATCTCTACTAAAAATTCAAAAATTGGCCAGCTGTGGTGGTGCGTGCCTGTAATCCCAGCTACTCAGGAGGCTGAGGTGGGAAAAGTGCTTGAAGCTGGGAGGTGGAGGTTGCAGGGAGCCGACCTCACGCCACTGCACTCCAGCCTAGGTGACAGAGCAAGACTCTGTCTCGAAAAAATAAATTAAAAGAAAAAAAGAAAACCAGAGAGAAAGAATCTTCTCACTGCTCCATCTCCGTCTTCCCCAGCCACTGTGAGAGGGGCCTGACTCCCCGTGGGGGTGAAGAACCAGAGGCATGGCCTTCCTGGATCACACAAATTGCCTGAATTGCTCTCCCTCTGGCCACCTGTCCCTGCCCTCTGCGGGAGAAAGGCCCAGACTGCAGGGGAATCTGCCCTCCCAACAGATATGTGTGTCTGAGGACTTGAGAACCTTCCTTCTTCTATGGGAGGATTTAGGGGTCCTGGATTTTTTTTTTTTTTTCTTTTTGAGACAGTCTCACTCTATTGCCCAGGCTGGAGTGCAGTGGCGTCATCTCAGCTCACTGTAACCTCCGCCTTCCAGGTTCAAGTGATTCTCCTGCCTCAGCTTCCCAAGTAGCTGGGATTACAGGTGCCCGCCACCACGGCCAGCTAATTTCTGTATTTTTAGTGGAGATGGGGGTTTCACCACATTGACCAGGTTGGTCTTGAACTCCTGACCTGACGTGATCTGCTTGCCTCGGCTTCCCAGAGTGCTGGGATTACAGGCGTGAGCCACTGCACCCGGCCAGTGCTGGCTTTACAGAACACACACTCCTTGGTGGCATAAACACAGGGGAAGATCCTAACGGTTGAACTTTTTTGGATTTAAAGTCAAGGTCTCACCCTGTTGCCCACGCTGGAGTGCACTGCCGGCCTCAAACTCTTGGGCTCAAGAGATTCTCCCACCTTGCCCTCCAGAGTAGCTGGGACTACAGGCATGTGCCACCATACCTGGCTAATTTTTAAAAATTTAAAAATTTTTATCGAGATGGGGGTCTTACTACATTGTCCAGGTTGGTCTCCAACTCCTGACCTCAAGTGGTCCTTCCTCCTTGGCCTCCCAAAGTGCTGGGATGACAGGCATGAGCCACTGCACCCGGCCAAACCATTTGTATTTCATGGGCTATTCTAGGAACACGTGTGGTGTGCAAGGCAGGGCCTGCAGTACAGGTAGGAGCTGTGCTGTCCAAAAATCACCACCTTCTCCCAGACCCACATTTTTGGAAGGGGGCATAAGGGGAACGTGATCAGAAGCACCACAGGCAGTATCTGAACTCAGCGCATGGCCCCTGGGGCTCTGGATATGGGAACCTTCTGTAACACTGAGACCTGCAGCCGTGGTTTTTTTTTTTTTTTTTTGAGACGGAGTCTCACTCTGTCACCCAGGCTGGAGTGCAGTGGCGCGATCTCGGCTCACTGTAACCTCCACCTCCTGGGTTCAAACAATTCTCTGGCTCGGCCTGAGTAGCTGGGATTACAGGCACCTGCCACCATACCTGGCTAATTCTTTTTTTGTATTTTTAGTACAGACAGGGTTTCACTTTCTTGGCCAGGCTGGTCTTGAACTCCCGACCTTGTGATCCACCCCTGCAAGCATGTTCTAAAGACGGTATCCAGCTGGGTGTGGTGGCTTATGCCTGTCATCCCAGCACTTTGGAAGGCCAAGAAGGGCTGATCACTTGAGGTCAGGAGTTCAAGACCAGCCTGGCCAACATGGCAAAAACCCATCTCTACTAAAAATACAAAAAAGTTAGCTGGGTGTGGTGGTGTACGCCTGTAGTCGCACTTACTTGGGAGGCTAAGGCAGTATAATCGCTTGAACGGGGAAGGTGGAGGTTGCAGTGAGCCAAGATCACGTCACTGCCCTCTAGGCTGGGCAACAGGTGAGACTCTGTCTCAAAAAAATCCAAATAAATAAAGGTGGTATCCGTGTCTCAGTGAGCATCACTGAAGGAGTCAA
>NW_012099943.1:190612-191384 GCF_000951045.1 Mandrillus leucophaeus
TTTTTTTTTTTTTTTTTTTTGAGACAAGCTCTTTCTCAATCTCTGTCCCCGAGGCTGGAGTGCAGTGGCATGATCCTGGCTTACTGCAGCCTCAACCTCCCGGGCTCAAGCGATCCTCCAGAATAGTTGGGACTACAGGCAGGAACCACCATGCCCAGCTACTTCTTGTATTTTTTTTTTCTAGAGATGGGGGTCTCGCCAGGTTGCCCAGGCTTGTCTGGAGCTTCTAAGCTCAAGCAATTCCATCACCTCAGCCTCCCAAAGTGCTGAGATTACAGGTGTGAGCCACTGCACCCAACCCCCTGACAGTGATTCTTGAAAGGGGTTCAACTTTTGCTTCTGTGGGAGCCCCAAGGACCAGAACCAGACCTGCTGAGAAGGTGCTAGACCTCCCATCTTTCAGAGCCTCACCGGCCCACCCTGCATAGAGAGGAGTGGCGCAGTCTAGAGCAGTTCTTCTTTTTTTTTTTTTGAGACCATATTCTGTCACCCAAGATGGAGTGCTGTGGTTCAATCTCGGCTCCCTGCAATCTCCACTTCTTGTGTTCAAACGATTCTTATGCCTCAGCCTCCTGAGTAGCTGGGATTATAGGTGTGCACCACCACACCCAGCTAATTTTTGTATTTTTAGTAGAGACGGGTTTTCTACTAACCCCATTGGCCAGGCTGGTCTTGAACTCCTGACCTCAGGTGATCCACCTGCCTCGGCCTCCCAAAGTGCTGGGATTACAGGTGTGAGTCACTGTGCCCGAGTGGCTCTTAAATCAGACTT
>NW_012099943.1:192502-210565 GCF_000951045.1 Mandrillus leucophaeus
CTCGGCCTCCCAAACTGCTGGGATTACAGGCATGAGTCACCGCGCCCAGCTACAAAATTTTAAAAATTAGCCAGGCACGGTGGCACATACCTGTAGTCCGTTATTTAGGAGGCTGAGGCAGGAGGATCCCTTGAGCCCAGGAGGTCGAGGCTGCAGTGAGCTATGATTTTGCCACTGTACTCCGGCCTGGGTAACCAAGCGAGACCCTGTCTTCAAAAGAAAAAAAGAAAGGCAGGGTGATCTGCCCAGGGATATGTGGTAGGAACAGTGGAGTGGAGAGAGAGTGCTTGATTAGGTGCCTTGTTGGAGGATATTCCCCACACCATGGTGCCATGGGGAATCACATAAGCAGGTCAAGTGTGCCTCACTCAAGCACTTGAGGCTGTGCTCAAGCACTCAGACACCAAGTTTGCCGGGGGGGTCAGGGCAGGAGACACACACAACTCACTGCCAACCCCAGACTCTGGACCTGGGGCACCTGCTAAGCACTTTCTCTGTAAGATCTCACTTAAGCCTCCCGTGAACAGCCCTATAATGTGGATGCTATCACCTTCTTCACTGTTCCGCAGAAACTGACAAATAAAGCCAGTTACACCAGGCTAATTTGGACTGAGGGGCTGGGGTGTGTGTGGTCAGAGAGAAGCTCCAGGAGGGAAATCGTGGACTAGAACAAAGTCTGAAGAGTGTGAAGAAAAGCATGGATTAAAAAAAAGAAAGAAAGGAAGAAATGTGGCCAGGTGTAGTGGCTCACACCTGTAATCCTAGCACTTTGGGAGACTGAGGTGGGTGGATCGCCGGAGGTCAGGAGTTCGAGACCAGCCTGGCCAACATGGTGAAACCCTGTTTCTACTAAAAATATAAAAATTAGCCAAGTGTGGTGGCGCCCGCCTGTAATCCCAGCTACCTGGGAGGCTGAGGCAGGAGAATCGCTGGAATCCAGGAGTCAGAGTTTGCGGTGAGCTGAGATTACGCCACTGTACTCCAGCCTGGGCAACAGGGTGAGACTCTTGTGCCCCACACCAAAAAAAAAAAAAAAAGAAAGAAAGAAAGAAATGTGTTTTACTGCCTGCAAGCTTGAGTTCTTCCTCCAGCACCCTACCCACCAGGGCCCCTCAGAGGCCTGGCTCGAGGAATGGATATGGTGGCCTTGTCATCTGCAGGTGACACCAGGCCTGCAGGTTGTTCTCGAAGGCGTCACCCCCTCATTCTTTTTTTTTTTTTTGAGACACAGTCTCACTCTGTTGCCCAGGCTGGAATGCAGTGTCACAATCTCAGCTCACTGCAACCTCCACTTCCTGGGTTCAAGTGATTCTCCTGCTTCAGCTTCCCGAGTAGATGGGACTACAAGTGTGTACCACCACACCTGGTTAATTTTTGTATTTTTTAGTAGAGATGGGGTTTCACCATATTGGCCAGGCTGGTCTCGAACTCCTGACCTTGTGATCTGCCTGCCTCAGCCTCCGAAAATGCTGGGATTACAGGCGTGAGCCACCGTGCCCAGCCCATACACTCCCTCATTCCTGACTGTGCTACTGTAGTGGACCAAACAGCCCAAAATCATTGCTCAGCTGGGAGGGGGTGGAGGGAGTCCAGCCTGGGTGTGTGCAAAGGAGTCATCCAGAAAGCTCACCGTGGGGTCTGCCCTTAGAGCTGCACTTGCCTGGGGTCAAGCCCTGGGTGGCTGGGGAAGGTTACCTGGAGGCCCAGGGGCCAAATGCAGGAGCAGGTTCCCATCAGGAAATCGGAGGAGTGAATCAGAGATCCAGCTCCTGCATGCAGGGGAGTGGGCACGGGCAATCCCCTTACCCCAGGGTCCTTCCCCAGCCTCACCTCTAAGGCAATGAAGGAGGGTTGAGTCTGAGGGCACCCCTGACACCTCCACCTGTCCCCATCCCCTATCAGCGTTCCAGATTCTAGTGCAGGCCCAAAATTCTAACCCCAAAGAAGAAGGGTGGTGGGTTGCACTTCTTCCCACCTTTTTTTTTTTCCTTAAGACTGGGTCTCACTTTGTCCCCCAGGCTGGAGTGCAATTAGCTCACTGCAGCCTCCAACTCCTGGGCTCAAGTGATCCTCCTGTCTCTCGGCCTCCAGAGTAGCTGGGACTACAGGTGCGCACTACCACGTTTGGCTAATTTTTAAAATTTCTTGTAGAGATGGGGTGTGGCTATGTTGCCCCAAATGGTCTTGAATTCCTGGCCTCAAGCGATCCTCTTGCCTCCACCTCCCAAAGTGCTGGGATTATAGGCATGAACCACCACACCAGGCCTTAATTTCACATTTGAACTCTCCTACATTAAAAAAATAAAAAAAGAGGCCTAGCGTGGCAGCTCACACTTGTAATCCCAGCACTTTAGGAGGCCAAGGTAGGAGAATTGTCTGAGCCCCGGAGTTTGAGACCAGCCTGGGGAACATGGTAAAGCCCCAACAGGATGGATTTGATCCCTACACGAATTGAAGCTGCCCTGCTAAGGAGGGCCTGCCTGGAGATTAGACCCTCGTCCTGATGCCTCAGGGTCACGGGGTCAGGAGTGAGAGGGCTAGAACAGAAGCAGACAGGCTGGGCATGCGGGCTTACACTTGTAATCCCAGCACTTTGGGAGGCCAAGGCGGGTGGATCACCTGAGGTCAGGAGTTCGAGACCAGCCTGGCCAACATAGTGAAACCCTGTCTCTACTGAAAATATAAAAATAAGCCAGGCATGGTGGTGCACACCTGTAGTCTCAGCTACTCGGGAGGCTGAGGCAGAAGAATCACTTGAACACAGAAGGCGGAGGTTGCAGTGAGCCGAGATTGCGCCATTGCACTCTAGCAGCCTGGGTGACAGAGCAAGACTCTGTCTCAAAAAACAAAAAAAAAAGAAGTAAAAGCAAAAGAAGACAAGATATGGCATCAGCGTGCAGAGGAGGGGCGACTGGAGAAAGACTGGGGGTCAAGTGGGCAAGACCTGGGTGGGCTGGGTGGGAGCGGGGCTGGATATGGTGCTATGCACCAGGGAAGGGACACAGAAGTGGGGGGCAGTCTGGGAGGAAGACTTGCTAGCACTGTATGGGGACAGAGTAGACATCCAGAGTGTCCAGGCACCCTGCAGGCAGAGCTGGTGTGCAGGGCAGAAAAGAGTCCCCAAGACATTACTGAGAGCAGAGAGGTCACACCTTCCTCAAGGCCAGCCGGAGGACGCAATGGCTCTTTGTGTTCCAAGAAGCAGCTCTTACCAGGGGGCTGCCTGCCCGGCCCCCAAGTTTCTCTAGTCTCCTTACTACAGACCTCTCCCTTCCTGCCAGCCTCCCCCATCCCCACAGCTCAGCCAATCTGAAACAAATAAACAGCTTCCCTTCCTCCAATAAAAATCAGCATTAGACATTCCATCCTGCAATTGTCAGATGTGCCCTTCCCGGGCTTCCAAAGCAGAACAGACCATCCGTGCCACGGGAGCAGAGGCCACCACTGCCACCTCGCCAAGGCTTGCATCAAGTACAGGGCACCTCAATAAATATCCATTGAATTTATATGAATAATAGGTTCACTATGTAATCAACACCTCACTAACATTCCCAACATAACATTCCCCATTTAATTCTCACAACAACCCAGGATATTCAGAGTATCATCTCCAGTTATTTTTTGGTAGAGATGGGGTCTTACTACGCTGTCCAGGCTGATCGCAAACTCCTGAGCTCAGGCAATCCTCTCGCTTCGACCTCCCAAAGTGTTGGGATTACCAGTGTGAGCCACCATGCCTGACCTTATCCCTATTTTAAAGATGAAACCAGGCCAGGGTGTGATGGCTCACGCCTATAATTCCACCACTTTGGGAGGCCAAGGCAGGAGAACTGTCTGATGCTTTTCCTGTTATGTGCACATCCTGAGAAATGACCCTTGGCATCAGCTTTTCCATCTTGGGTTAACAGTGGAAAGGAGTGCAGGGAGTGCAGGAGGGCATAGGCGGGGAGGAGTTGGGAGTGGGGGGCGGGCAAGGCTGAACCCCAAACTGCTCTTGCCCACTGCGTGACTTGGGGACAGACAGTTCCTTCCTGCAGAGCTGCTATGAGGGTGAATGATGGGAACTTCCAGTGGAAGCCTCATGGATAGTGGGTGCTCAAGAAGGATCTGCTATGGCAGGAAGCAGTGGCTCATGCCTGTGATCTCAGTCCTTTGGGAGGCCGAGGCAGGTGAATCACCTGAGGTTAGGAGTTCGAGACCAGCCTGGCCTACATGGTGAAACCCCATCTCTACTAAAAAATACAAAAATTAGCTGGGTGTGGTGGCACATGCCTGTAGTCCCAGATACTTGGGAGGCTGAAGCAGGAGGATCGCTTGAACCCAGGAGGCAGAGGCTGTATTGAGCCGAGATTGCACCACTGCACGCCAGCCTGGGCGACAGAGTAAGACTTCATCTCAAAAAAAAAAAAAAAAAAAAAGATGGGAACATCAGACACTGGGGACTCCAATAGAGGGGAGGTTGGGAAGGGGAGGAAGGTTAAGAAATTACCTATCGTCAGACACAATGTCCACCATTTGGATAATGGGCATACTAGAAGCCCAGTCCCCACCGGTATGCGATATATCTATGTAACAAACATGCACGTGTACCTCCTGAATCTAAAATAAAATAAAATTTTAAACATTAATTTTTATTTTATTTTTTTTGAGACAAGGTCTGGCTCTACTGCCCAGGCTGGACTACGGTGGCACAATCTCGGCTCACTGCAGCCTCCACCTCCTGGGGTCAAGCGATCCTTCCACCTCAGCCTCCTGAGTAGCCAGGACCACAGGCACACGCCACTACACCCAGCTACATATTGTATATTTTGTAGGGATGAGGTTTCACCGTGTTGCCCAGGCTGGTCTCGAACTTGTGAGCTCAACCAATCCACTCGCCTCTGCTTCCCAAAGTGCTGGGATTACAGGCATGAGCCACCATGCCCGGCCTCAAATTTTATTGTTTTTAATTGTGGTAAAATACACATAACAAAATCTACCATCTTAACCATCTTTAAGTGTGCAATTCAATCGTATTAAGCAAATCTGCAATACTGAGCACAACTGCCACCATCCATCTCTAGAACTCTTCATCTTACACAATGGGAACTCCACACCCACTAAACACCAACCCCCCAACTCTTAGCCACCATCACTCTTTCTGTCTCTATGACTCTGGCTACTACACCAGGTATTTCATACAAGTGGGATCATGCAATATTTGTCCTTTTGTGACTAGTTGATTTCACACAGCATGATGTCCTCCAGGTTCATCCATGTTGTAGCATGTGTCAGAATTTCCTTCCTTGTTCCCCCCTGCATAATATGCCTTTGCGTGAATACATCCCATTTTGTTGATCTGTTCATCCATCAGTAGACACCTGGGTCACTTCCACCTTTAGGCCCTAGTGAATAAGGTTGCTGTAAATGTGGGTGCATGGCCGGGTGCAGTGGCTCACGCCTGCTATCCTAGCACTCTGGGAGGCCGAGGCTGGTGGATCACTTGAGGTCAGGAGTTCAAGAACAGCCTAGGCAACATGGTGAAACCCCATCTCTACTAAAAATGCAAAAATTAGCCAGGTGTGGTGGCGTGCACCTGTAATCCCAGCTACTAGGGGGGCTGGGGGATGAGAATCTCTTGAACCCAGGATGAGAATCTCTTGAACCCAGGAGATGGAGGTTGCAATGAGCCAAGATCATGCCACTGCACACCAGCCTGGGCGATAGAGCAAGGCTCTGTCTCAAAAAAAGAAAAAAAAAAAATGTGGGTGCACAAGCAAAATCCCAGGTTTTTAGGCAGAGATCTAGCTCAGAGGTTGGAGTATGTTCAACGTGTTATGGTAAGGGCAAGGCTGAGTATATGGCACCTAGACACCAGTTTTCCATGTAGGCCAGGAGCTATATAGCTCACGCCTGTAATCCCAGCACTTTGGAAGGCTAAAGCAGGAGGATCACTTGGGCCCAGGAGTTCGAGACCAGCCTGAGCAACAGAGCGAGACCCTGTCTCTATAAAAAGTACAAAAATTATCTGGGCGTAGTGGTGGGTGCTTGCAGTCCCAGCTACTCAATGGGGCTGAGGCAGGAGGATCGCTGGAGCCCGGGAAATTGAGGCTGGAGTGAGCTGAGATTGCATCACTGCACTCCAGCTTGGGTGACAGGGTGAGACCCTGTCTCAAGAATTTTTTTCAAAAAGTTTTAATTTAGCACCATGGAGGGCCCGAAGGGACTGTGGACACCCTGAATCCTACTGGCCCAGCGTTTATGCAACTGGGCTGGTTCCTCATATTGCAGATCTGTTGTAAGAGAAAACCTTTCCAGCCGTGTGCAGGCTCAGAAGAGACCAATTAAACCTTTTACAACGTTTTTTTTTTTTTTGAAATGGAGTTTCACTCTTGTTGTCCAGGCTGGAGCGTAGTGGCATGATTTCAGCTCACTGAACCTCTAACTCCCTGGTTCAAGCGATTCTCCTGCCTCAGCCTCCCAAGTAGCTGGGATTACAGGCATCCGCCACCACACCGGCTAATTTTTGTATTTTTGGTAGAGATGGGGCTTCACCTTGTTGGCCAGGCTGGTCTTGAACTCCTGACCTCCGGCGATGCACTCACCTTGACCTCCCACAGTGCTGGGATTACAGGTGTGAGCCACTGCACCCAGCTACAAGTGACTTTTTTAATCCCTGGGAGATGAAAGTCAACACCAAGGGTCAACGAGTCCTGAGCCCTGGACATGGACCTGGGGGTGAGGACAGAAGGGGATCGGGACCAGCCCTCTCACCTCATCCTGTACCCCGAGGCATGGGTGATCCCAGGAAGCCACTCACCAGGCACCAGGGTGGCTTCCCGGAGGACAGGATGCTGAAGCCGACGTCAAGAAGTGTCTGTGTTAGGTTTAAGGACCCACGAGAGTTCTCTGGCTGGACTAAAGGTAGGGTGATCACACAGCCAGGTTTGCCCTGTTGTCTGCAGGCTGTTGTTGTTATTATTATTAGAGACAGGGTCTCATTATGTTGTCCAGGCTGGAGTACAGTGGTGCAATCTTGGCTCACTGTAACCTCTACCCCCCAGGCTCAAGCAATCCTCCCATCTTTGCCTCCTGAGTAGTTGGGATCACAGGCACGCGCCATCATGCCTAGCTAATTTTTGCATTTTTTGCAGAGTCGGGGTCCTACCATGTTGCCTGGGCTGGTCTCCAACTCCTGAGCTCAAGCGATCAGCCTGAAGTGCCGGGATTACAGGCGTGCAGGGATTACAGGCATGAGCCACTGCACTTGGCCAATCTAGTAATTATTTTAAGTACTTCCTGCTATTCTAAAAACTGTTTGTTCCCATCTCAATGATAAATGGCAGGGTCATTTCATTCCTTATCTGTTGCTACATAACAAATTACCCCAAATCTCAGTGGCTTGAAACAACAACAAACTTTTATTATCTCTCACAGTTCCTACGGGTTAGGAATTTAGGTGTGGCTGAACTTGGCAGTTCAAGGCATTGGCTGGGGCTGCAATCCACTGGAAGGCTTGCCTGGGGCGGAAGGATCTGTTTTCAAAGTCCCACTCTGCCGGCTGCGGGGGGCTGCGGGCTGGATGCCTCAGTTCCTCTCCATATGGGCCTCTCCATGGGGCTGCTTGGGTGTCCTCAGGCTTTGGTGGTTGGTTTCCCACAGAGCAAGGGATCTGGGAGGGAGGGAGCGCCACGCAGAAGCTATCCTTTTGTGCCCTAGCCTTGGAAGTCTCGCAGTATTGCTTTTACCATCTCCCAGTGACTTAGAAGAAAGTAGCTAAGACAGACATTTAAAGGAGAGGCGGGTAGAGGGATCCTAGCTTTTAAAACCGCCAGCAGCTGGGAGCAGTGGCTCATATCTGTAATCCCAGCACTTTGGGAAACCAAGGCGGAAGGATCACTTAAGGTCAGGAGTTTGAGACCGGCCTGGACAACAGAGTGAGACCCCCTCTGTACAAAAAAATCTAAAACAAAACAAAACAAACTACCACGGTTGGCCAGGTGCGGTGGCTCACGCCTGTAATCCCAGCACTCTAGGAGGCTGAGGTGGGCAGATCACTTGAGGACAGGAGTTCAAGACCAGCCTGGCCAACCTGGTAAAACCCATCTGAATTAAAAACACAAAAAATTAGCTGGGCATGGTGGCGGTACCTGTAACCCCAGCTCCTCAGGAGGCTGAGGCAGGAGCATCACTTGAAACCAGGAGGCAGAGGTCGCAGTGAGCCAAGATCATGCCACTGCACTCCGGCCTGGGAGAGAGAGTGTAACTCCATTTCCACAAACAAAAACAAACAAAACAAAACTACCATGGTTACCTCAAACAGGGCATGTGTTGGGAAGGGAGTAGACACAGCCAGAGTGGATAGACAGAAGACATCTGATCAAGGAAGATTCAGGCCGGGCGTGGTGGCTCATGCCTGTAATCCCAGCACTTTGGGAGGCCAAGGTGGGTGGATCACTTGAGGTCAGGAGTTCGAGACTACCCTGGCCAACATGGTAAAACTCCGTCTCTATTAAAATACAAAAAAATTAGCCAGGCATGGTGGTGCGTGCCTGTAATCCCAACTACTCAGGAGGCTGAGGCGTAAGAGTCGCTTGAACCCAGGAAGCAGGGGTTCAAGTGAGCTGAGATCACACCATTGCATTCCCGCGTGGGTCACAGAGTGAGACCCTGTCTCGAAAAACAAACAAAACCACGCAAGGTAGAGATGTGGTCAGGGATTCGGAAGGAATGCATGAAGTCCACCCAGCACCCACTCCAGTTGTGTCCCTCCTTCCTCCTGGACTCCCCCCTGCCCCTGCACTCCCAACCATGACCCCTGTGTGGGCCTCTGGTCCTCTCACCCTCTGCTTTTGCTGGAGAACACACAGGACTCACATCTTTTCCTCCCACAGGACAGAAACTCCTTTCGCGCCTCCTATCGGGCCTTGCCTACAGCAGGTACACGCTGTGGGGTTTCTGCGTGAACACAGCGTACCAATTTGCACCTGCCACAGGACAGCGGCTTATTCCCTGCAGACACCTTTCTCTTTCCAGCCTCCAGGCATTTGCTCCTACAGCCCAGAGGGATGGGGCTGCAATGAGCATTTGGGCTGCCCTAGAGGCAGGAGGCAGGAAGCTATCTGGATAGTTCAGGAAAGAGATGAGGAAAAAGGAAAAAGGCATAGGAAAAAGATTTGGGAGCTGGGGTTGAGCCAGCCCCTTTCTCTGGGCAGCAGCAGACTATGGCTATCCCGCGTGGGCATGGGCAAGGCTCTGGGGCTCACCCCGTGCCCTCTCCACCCATACCCCTCCCCTGATCCATCTGTGCCCACTCACTCCTGTTCCCTGCTTGCTCATCTTGCTTTATCCCCAGCACCTCCTGACATTTTCTCATGTCACCCATCACCCCATTCTTGGCTCAGATGGTGCCGCCTCCTCTAGGAAGCCTTACTGGCTTACAGCTCTGTGGTCCTAGAGCATTTTGGATGCCCCTCCCCAGAGGCCGACACCTAAGTGACAGGTGAAGTCCTAGGCTTAGTTCTGCGAGAGCAGTGACAGCATCTCCACTTTCCAGAATCAGGATGCGATTATGTTTGTGTGTAAAAAGTTTTCTAATCCTGGGCTTTTCTGGCTCTGCCCTCACAAACTGGTGCTGGCCAGTGGCCCCAGGGCTTTCCCAGTTCATGCTTAATGGCTGGGTACGGTGGCTCACGCTTGTAATCCAGCACTCTGGGAAGTCGAGGCAGCCAGATCACTTGAGGCTGGGAGTTCGAAACCAGTCTGGGCAAAATGGTGAAACCCTCTGTCTACTAAAAATACGAAAATTAGCCAGGCATGGTGGTGGAGACCTGTAATCCCAGCTACTTGGGAGACTGGGGCAGAAGAATTGCTTGAACCTGGGAGACAGAGGTTGCAGTGAGCTGAGATCATGCCACTGCACTCCAGCCTGTGCAACAGAGCAATACTCCATCTCAAAAAAGAATGCTTATTGGAGCTTCTAGTGGACCAGGTACTCTTGAGAGCATTTGACGTCGTTTATCTCATCAAGTCCTCACAACCATGAGGTTGCAGGCATGATCACCATCCCTGTTTTACAGGTAAGAAACATAGCACAGAGAGGTCAAACAACTTGTCCAAGGTCACACAGCCAGGATGAGCAGTGCTGGGATTCCAGCTGAGGTGTCCCAGGGCTCTAACTCCCTTGGGCTAGCCTGGCGTTTCCCTAAACTGCAATGAGACAGTGGCCTCAGCCCAATGTGCTCCGAGGAATGATGAGGGCTCTGCATGGACTTTGTGCAGTTTTAAGCTTTTCTCCCATAAATGTCTCTTAAGACTTTAGTGTTCACTAGCCGGGCACGGTGGCTCATACCTCCCAGCACTTTGGGAGGCCAAGGCAGGGGGATCACAAGGTCAAGAGTTCGAGACCAGCCTGACCAACATGGTGAAATGCCATCTGTACTAAAAATACAAAGATTAGCCGGGTGTGGTGGCGTGCGCCTGTAATCCCAGCTCCTCAGGAGGCTGAGGCAGGAAAATTGCTTGAACCCAGGAGGCGGAGGTTGCAGTGAGCCGAGATTGCGCCACTGCACTCCAGGATGGACGACAGAGCGAGACTCCGTCTCAAAAAAAAATAATAATAAATAAAATAAATAAAAGACTTTAGTGTTCACCGTGGCTCATTTGCAAGATTTCCTGCAGGTAGGAACACGAACGATCCAGAGAAGGTCAAAACAAACCAGAGACGTGCATTCAGCAGATCCGGGCATTCAGCAGAAGGTTTTGATGGGCACATGCTTATTGCATACTTGTCTGTGTAGTTTTTGCCAATCCAATGGGCTTTCTAGACTGGAATGTAAAGATAACAGCATTTCACGGGCAAAAAGGAGGGTGCTGCTCGGCCGGGCATGGTGGCTCACACCTGTAATCCCAGCACTTTGGGGAGGCCGAGGCAGGTGGATCACCTCGGATCAGGAGTTCGAGACCAGCCTGGCCAACATGGTGAAACCCCGTCTCTACTAAAAATACAAAAATTAGCCAGGCATGGTGGCTTATACCTGTGATCCTAGCACTTTGGGAGGCCGAGGTGGGAGGACTGCTTGAGGCCAGGAGTTCAAGACCAGCCTGGGCAACACAGTCTCTACTAAACATAGAGTAAAATAAATTAGCCAGGTGTGGTGGTGCACGCCTGTAGTTCCAGTTATTCGGGAGGCTGAGGCAGGAGGATCCCTTGAGCCCAGGAGTTTGAGGCTGCAGTGAGCTCCAGCCTGGGCAATAGAGCCCCTGTCTCCAAAATAAACAAATAATAAAGAGGTGGCTCCATAATAATATTAATACAAAAATAGAGGGGACTCTGGGAGTAGGTTCAGGTTCCAGCGGGGTCGGGGTGAGCCAGACAGATGGGGCACACTGGGATTCCACCTAGATCCAGGGTCACACAGTGGTCTGTGCACAGTAATCTCTCTGCCCCTCACACCTGAGTCAGCCTCCAGGCCTGTCCTAGGTAGATCAGCTACGGGACCGAGTGCCTCAGTCCCACTGTGGACAAGGCCATCACCCCTGCTGGGTCCTCCACCTCCCTGTGGCGGAGACCATCCATCCAGGTGGCAGGCCACACCTTGAGTGGTGAATCGTGATTGGTCCATGATGGTCTCATTCCCTGTGCCTGTGATAGGCTGAGGCATGTTCATGTGACCCAGTTCTGACCAATGAGATGAGGAAGTCTGTGCAGGGATGGGGGTTACCCCGGAAAGGTTTTCTCAGGGACACCCTAGAGGCAATAGCGCCTTCCTTCACTGAGTTTCCTCCTGACTGCCCAGGACGCCCGGAGCCACTCCAGCCATTACAGTGGGGCTATGCTTCTGTGCCATGGTTAGTAGCCAAGCAGAAATTGATGACCTCATCAAGCCTTTAAGTTACTCAAGCCTGGAGCAGCCCAACCCATAAACTCTGATCACACAAAGTTCAAACTTCTTATTGGTTATGTCCTGGCTTTTTGTTGTTTGTAGCTCAAAGCATCCTTGCTGGCCGGGCGCAGTGGTTCATGCCTGTAATCTCAGCACTCTGGGAGGCCAAGGCGGGAGGATCACCTGAGGTTAGGAGTTCGAGACTGGCCTGAGCAACATGGCAAAACCCTGTCTCTACTAAAAATTCAAAATTAGCGGGGCGTGGTGGCGGGTGCCTGTAATCCTAGCTCCTCCAGAGGCTGAGGCAGGAGAATTGCTTGAACCAGGGAGGCGGAAGTTGCAGTGAGTCAAGATTGCACCACTATACTCCAGCCTGGGCAACAAAGTGGGACTCCATCTCAAACAAACAAACAAAAACCACAAAGCATCCTTGTTGATAGCCCCTGGTTACATTTAATCTTCTTTTTTTATTGTTTTTCAGAGACAGGGTCTCTGTCGCTCAGGCTGGAGTGCAGTGGCGCCATCATAGCTCACTGCAGCCTCACATTCCCAGGCTCAAGTGATCCTCCCACCCAAACCTCCTGCGACAGGTGTGCACCACCATGCCTGGCTATTTTTTAAAAATTTACTTAAAAAAAATTTTTTTTATGGAGATGGGGTCTTGCTTTGTTGCCCAGGCTGGTCTCAATCTCCTAACTTCAAGGGATCCTCCCACCTCAGCCTCCCAAAGTGCTGGAATTATAGGCATGCGCCACTGGGCCTGGCCTCATCATTTTGAGTTAAGCCCATCCTACTAGAGGAAGAGTGAGCCCAATGTGCCCTCAGGGAAGCTGAAATGGAATCTAGAAGGATGCAAGGGGAAGAAAAGGGTAAGGCAAGAAGTAATACTCTAGGCAGAAAGAACAAAGGCCTGAAGGCTGGAGGCACCCTAGGGTGTGGCTGGAAGCTTCGAGGTGAGGCTGGAGAGACAGGTAAGGTGGGCCACAGAGGGCCCTCAGCTAGGTCAGAGAGCCTCAGGGTTACCACAGAGGACAAGGGACACTCAGTGGACAGACTTGACTTCATCTACCCGGGTCTTGCCTTCTGGCTTTATGCTGAGAATAAATAAGCACATTCCTCGCCTAGTCCAGCCACACCCAGATGCTTCTCCAAAGGTCCTGGGTGGAAGCTTGGTTCAGCAGACCTGGGCCAGGGTCGCTGGGCTCTGCTTCTACCAGGTGTGATTCTGCCCTTCTAAAACGACATCTCTTCCAGCCCCCAGGGCACTCCTATGAGACTCTGGCAAATACTTGGGCTGAAATCTGGGTCACTCTGATGGTCAGAAATCCATCAAACAGACATTTACTAAGTGCCTACAAAGCAGGGTGCTAAGCACAGCGGGGACGGGACCTGGTTCAAATCCCAATTCTGTTTCTTTCCAGCCGTGCGGCCTTGCTGTTGTACTTCTCCAAAGCTAGTGTCTTCACCACTCTGCAAAATATGGCAAAGTCAACGGTAGCTCTCATCATCACTGGTAGGTACTGTGGTGATGGTGGTGGTGGGGAGGGGTGGATCAAATCATGCACAAAAAACCTGCAGGTTTATAACCTAGGTAAGAAAAAAAAAAGCCAATAACACGTTGTTACGGGCAAAAGTTGAGAAATACGTTAGGTGCCTGGAAGGAAGTGTCTGAGATAGGTTCTAAGGTTCTAACGAAGTAGAATGTCTAAGCAGGTCGTGGTGGCTCTCGCCTGTAATCCCAGCACTTTGGGAGGCTGAGGTGGGCGGATCACGAGGTCAGGAGATCGAGACCATCCTGGCTAACACGGTGAAACCTGTCTCTACTAAAAATACAAAAAATTAGCCAGGCACCTATAGTCCCAGCTACCAGGGAGGCTGAGGCAGGAGAATGGCATGAACCCGGAAGGCGGAGCTTGCAGTGACCAGAGATTGCACCACTGCACTCCAGCCTGGGCGACAGAGTGAGACTCCATCTCAAAAAAAAAGAAAAGAAAAGAAAAGAAAAAAATAAAGAAAAGGCCCACCAAGGCCAAGTAGGCGGGAATACAGAAAGGCCAGCATTTCAGTTCTGTGCTCCCAAACCTTTCAGAACAGTGTGCTGCAGACATAAGGCTGGACATAACCATTCAATGGGGGCATCTCTTGCAACCTGCAATAGCAAAAACTCGGAGCTTACGCAGAGAGGTGCAGGTTTGCACATTTAAATCCCGGGTCTATCACTTCTTCTTTTTTTTTTTTTTTTTTTTTGAGACAGAGTCTTGCTCTGTGCCCCAGGCTGGAGTGCAGTGGCGCGATCTCGGCTCACTGCAAGCTCCGCCCCCCCGGGTTCACGCCATTCTCCTGCCTCAGCCTCCCGAGTAGCTGGGACTACAGGCGCCCGCCACCTCGCCCGGCTAATTTTCTTGTATTTTTAGTAGAGACGGGGTTTCACCGTGTTAGCCAGGATGGTCTCGATCTCCTGACCTCGTGATCCGCCCGTCTCGGCCTCCCAAAGTGCTGGGATTACAGGCTTGAGCCACCGCACCCGGCCGTCTATCATTTCTTACGTGACCTTGAGCAAGTCACTTAATCTTTGAGCCCCAGGTTCCTGGTTTGCAAAGCAGGTTTAATATCTAATACACAGAACGCACCTGTGGGTCCTGGGGTCTAGATCCCCTCTTCCGACTAGTTAATTCCGAGTGTGAGCCACTGGCCCTTACGGCTTTTCTCCTTCAAAAGCCCTAAGGACCAATGGCTCATGCCTGCAAGTTCATGCCTATAACCTCTGAGAGGCTGAGGTGGGAGGATCATGTGAGGCCAGGAGTTCGAGGCCAGCCTGGGCAACACAGTGAGAACCCCATCGCTACAAGAAATTTAAAAATTAGCTGAGTGTGGTGGTGCGTACCCGCAGTCCCAGTTGCTTGGGAGGCTGAGGTTAGAGAATTGCTTGAGCCTAGGAGTTCAAGGCTGCAGTGAGCTATGATGGTGCCACGGTACTTCAGCCTGGGCAACAGAGTGAGACCCCATCTCTTAAAAACAAACAAACAGCTCTAAGATCTAGTGCCATCTCCTGCAGGTAGGCACCCAGCCTTCCAGGTACCCTGCTAGACCAGCCCTTCCCTGACTCCCCCCTGCTGTAGAGTGATGGCCTCTTTCTTTCTCTTCCACCAGGCTCTAGGGCTTGGCAGAGGAAGGGGCAAGGCATCTCTGTATGGCTTGGACCCAGCCACACCCCCACACAGAGTAAATGTTTCCTAATGCCATTCCCTTTCCACAACTCACTTAAGAAGTGACTTAAGTCTGCTAAGGGGCGGAGGGAAAGGTTCAGGAAGGTTTCAGGGTGCTGTCATTAGCTCTTGAGGATTGAACAGAATGGTGGGTGGGGAGAATATTCCAGGCAGATGGAAGAGAGGTAGATACAAAGGCACAGAGGTGTGTAGGGAACAATAAGACAAATTGTGTATTTGCTGGGGGAGGGCTAAAGATGAGGATTCAAGGCCACGCACAGTAATCCCAGGACTTTGGGAGGTCGAGGTGGGAGGATCGCTTGAGCCCGGGAGTTGGAGGCTGCATTGAGCTATGATGGCGCCACTGTACTCCAGCCTGTACAACAGAGCAAGACTGTCTCTAAGAGAGAAAAATAAAAAATAAAAAAATAAAGATGAGGTTTCAGGATCTAGATCCCAAAGGGCCTTGAATGCCACGTCAATGATTTGATGCTATAGAATGTGACTGACAAAATTGTAAACGGGCTGGGCGCGGTGGCTCACGCCTGTAACCCCAGCACTTTGGGAGGTCGAGGCGAGTGGATCACCTGAGGTCGGGAGTTCAACACCAGCCTGACAACATGGAGAAGCCCCGTCTCTACACAAAATTAGACAGGCGTGGTGGCACATGCCTGTAATCCCAGCTACTCGGGAGGCTGAGGCAGAAGAATAGCTTGAATTTGGGGGGTGGAAGCTGCAGTGAGCCAAGATCACGCCATCACACTCCAGCCCGGAGAAGAGCAAAACTGTCTCAAAAAAAAAAAAAAGTAAACAGGTGGCACAGGGACCCTCAGGGCATGCTATGCTAGTCTGGGCTAAACTTAGGTTTTGGAGAGGGAGGTGACAGAGCTATGGGTCAACACCCGGGGGCAGGTATTGCAGGAAGATTCTAGGGGGTTCTACCTGGATGGTTGATTACTGAAAACAGCTTAAATGCTATATCCCCACTCTACGACCCATTAACACTTGCTAAAAAGCCATTTCCCACAATCATCCCATGCCATCCACACAGTTCTGTGTCCACGAGTGGGCCAAGTAGTGCTATCTCTATTTTACAGACGGACAAAGTGTGAGCCAGAGGAGAGACACTTCGCCTCAGCCATGCAGGCAGGGAGCTCTGGTCATGATCCGGAGCCACTATCTGGGCTCAAAGTGCTTGGGGTGCCTGGTCCTCAGGCATTTGACAAATGTTCCAACACCTTTTGAGGCCAGACCAAGGAAACGCAGAGATGGCCTTTGGCCTCTGAGTCATCTTGAAACTGGACTAGTCAGCTGGGTCACCTGGGCCTGGGACAGGACAGGCTGCTTCTGCGGGAGGGAGGAAGGAGGATCCACTGAGAGGTAGGTTTTCTTGTGTTCACAGAGGCCAGCAGAGGGGCTTGTCCCCAGAGGCATGCCTATCCATGAGTCCCCAAAGGGAGCCCTGAGTTGGGGGTTGGAAGAAGTCCAGTCCCTCCACCAAGGGGAAGGGGCTGAGGGATCCTGCCCTTTGCTACCTTTCTAAGAAGCCCCCAAATGCCCCCTCCTTCCAGCACCCAGGCCCAGTGAACAGCCGCAGCCTGAGTCATCATCCTCATTTGAATGGTGGCCGAGAAATCAGCCAGGGGGCTGCCCAGGGCTGAGGGCCAAGGCTTGGAAAAACAAGGCTGTTCTGTTACCTCCAAGCCTTGGAACGTCAAGCCCGGCTAGGGAGTGGGGGGCAGAGGGCAGGCAGAAGCAGGATCTGAAAGTGTCAACAGCCAGAGGGGTCTTTTGTGTGAGGGGTGGGGGCGCGGTTCAGAATCCGAGCTGTTGGCTTTTGTTTTCAAATGACCTGTTTAATCATTACCCTTTGCAATCAACGGGGAGCACAGGCTCCGTGGCAGAGTCTAGGCGAGGATTTCAAATCTCCATACCCTACTGAGCAGCCGGAGAAGAAAGTAAACAAGATACCACCGGCAGATCTGGCTCCATCTCGCAAACAATAGCCGGACTGAGCACCCGGCTCAGACACACACATCAAAGTGAGATTTCCAAGCAAGAACTTTCACAGGCAGATAACAGGCTCGGATGGAATTATTTCCCTGTGTCCCTTGAGCTCAGTGCCAAAGGGGGCAGCCTAAGGGGGCTGTCATTTTCACGCTAACCTTGACCTGTAATGTATTCATTCATTTTGCAGTGAGGGAGAGCCACCACCGCCCCAAACCGCGAAAAACCAGTCAGTAACAACTTTATCATTCCTTTTTAACAGTCACAATGGTGGGCAAACGAGACTTAAGTTCCAGCAGCTAGCTGGTACTCACACTCCCCTGGGCTCAGGCTCCTTCAACAACAACAACAAAACCCTAATGCAAGCACCCACCGGAGCTCACAAAGTCAAACCTTTACCTGGCACAGGGAAAATCCGAGTGAGAGGGAGACAGTGAGAGTGTGTGTGTGTCTGTGAGTGTGTGTGTCTCCCTCTTTTACCTTCCAAGGCCTTCAACTATTTTTCCCCCTGCAGCATCCAAGCCCAGCCTCAAGGCAGATGCATAAACACGCCTGCTCCTCCCCTTCCACGGTTGGGCAAAACATCCCCCACCCCTTTTCCAGGACCCCAAGGAGAAAGAATCACGTCCTCTGCAGCCCCTCCCTGGCCCTCGCCCAGCCCCGCTTCCCCCCCAATTCCAGGCCATCCGCGAACAAGCCTCGTAGGCACCTTGAGATAAACACCCACTAATGATTTTATGATTTTCTGCTCTGGGTAACCGCGCTCAGCGGAATCCCTCCCCCCGCCGTGGCGACGGGGGCCGGCCCAACCGAGGGATGAGGGGGATGGGGGCGTTAGTTTGTTTTTTCCACGGCCGCGTCCTCACACCTGTTTTTCATTCATTCATTCGTTCGTTCCTTCATCCATTCACGGATCCGTCACTGCAGCCGCCCCAGCCCCCCGGATTTCGGAGAGGGGGCTGCGATGGGGGAGGGGGTGGGAGATG
>NW_012099943.1:211265-212607 GCF_000951045.1 Mandrillus leucophaeus
ACTCAAACGCCGGCCCCCGCTGCGCATGCGCGGCCCGCGTGCAGCCTGCCGGGACTTGTAGTCCGCTTGGGGGGTTCCCCCGGTGCTGCTGCTGCTGCTGCTGTTGCTGCCGCCGGGGCTGGGCGGTCGAACTACCGGCAGCCCGGTGCACGGGAAATGCAGGAGCGCGGGCACCCTCAGGGCCACGGGGAAGGTCGAGGGGAGGCACTGGGCGGGTGGAGCCAGCCCGAGCCTAAGTGCGCCCTCTGGCACCCACTCAGCCTCGGTACTAGGCGCTTGGAGTGTAAAGCGAGCAACCCAGACGACTCCGGTGCTGGAGAAGGCCCGAGTCTGGGAGCGCCAAGATGTAGGGCAATCGGTCATGAGAGTGCAGAGAAGCCAAACCGAAAAGCTTGCTGGGGACACGGTGGGAGGGGATTGACAGGTCAAAGGGGGTGCCCCGGAGCAGGGGACATTCAGGCTGGGTTTTGAAGGATGAATGGGAGTTCGTAGCGAGGGAGTGAGGACGCGCGGATGGAGGACAGAGGCCTTCCAGGCTGCAATACAGCGTGTCCAAGGGCACAGAAGCGTGAAAGCCCCCACGGTGCTGTGTTTGGTTTTGTTGCAGCGGAAAACGTGAGGGAGGAGAGAAAAGAGATAAGGCAGGCACAGTCACTAGGAGTCAGGTCGGGAAGGACATGTGTGCAGAGCTAATGAGGTGGCCATTTATCCCGCGGGAGAGGGGGCGATGGGGACTGTGAAGGCTGAATTCGGAGAAAATGTAAAATGCATCTGAGGCACTTCCAACCCCAGGGCCCATGCGCCCGGACCACAGAGGTTCCTCCTTCATGGCTGTCTGGTTTTGAAATGTTCTGGGTTAAAGTGACTGGTGCTTCGACATTTGGCAGAGTAATTTGGGGACGTGATGGGTGAGATCTATCTGCCAGGGCAGGCTGAGAACTCTCTTTAAGGGGAAAATTGCAGCTGTGCTCCCTCACCTTCCCTCAGCCCTCCTCTGTTAGGTAGGAACATACTAGGTTTTGTCATTTCCACAAAAGAGTGAAAAACCTGGAATCTGTGGTAGATAGATCTTAGAGCATGCATATCCCCCTCCCACTTTATTTTCTGTTACTTTCTTTCTTTTATTTACTTTTTAGAGACAGAGTCTTGCTCTGTTGCCCAGGATGGAATGCAGGGGTGCAATTATAGCTCACTACAGTCTCAAACCCCTGGGCTTAAGCGATCCTCCCGCCCCAGCTTCCAGAGTAGTTGGGACTACAGTTGCACAGCACCATGCCTGGCTAATTTTTTTTTTTTACTTCCATCCCCCGCAACCACCCCCAGACGGAGTCTTGCTCTGTTG
>NW_012099943.1:213404-214800 GCF_000951045.1 Mandrillus leucophaeus
TCTATGGCTTTAGAATCTAGAGATCTAGAAAGCCCAAACAGAAATGTATTCAGGGGCCAGACAGATTACACAGATGTGTGAAGCAGTTGGCTATCAGACAGTTGGAAATGTGACTGGGTGCGATGGTTCATGCCTGTAATCCCAGCACTTTGGGAGGCCAAGGAGGGTAGATCATTCGAGGTCAGGAGTTCGAGACCAGCCTGACCAATATGGTGAAACCTCATCTTTACTAAAAACACAAAAAAATTAGCCAGGCGTGGTGGTGCATTCTCCTGAGGCAGGAGAATCGCTTGAACTCAGGAGGTGGAGGTTGCAGTAAGCTGAGATCGCGCCACTGCACTCCAGCCTGGGTGATAGAGTGAGCCTCCATCTCAAAAAAAAAAAAAAAAAAAGGTTGGATATGGTACAGATGAAGCGAAGCCTGCCTGAAGGCATAAAATTCAATTTCTAAAAAAAAAAAAAAAACAACTGGCAGGGCACGGTGGCTCACGCCTATAATTCCAGCACTTTGGGAAGCCAATGCGGGCAAATCACAAGGTCAGGGGTTCGAGATCAGCCTGGCCAGCATGGTGAAACCCCATCTCTACTGAAAATACAAAAATTAGCTGGGCATGGCAGCATGCATCTGTAATCCCAGCTACTTGGGAGGCTGAGGTAGGAGAGTTGCTTGAACCTGGGAGGCAGAGGTTGCAGTGAGCTGAGATCACGCTACTGCGCTCCAGCCTGGGCGACAGAACGAGACTCTGTCTCAAAACACACACACACACACACACACACACACACACACACACAAAAACAAAACAAAACAAAACAAAACAAAAAGCAGGTGAAACAAAACAAGGCTAAAGGCAAGATTTGGCTAGTTTTCTGACTTCTGCTCTGGATGGCCTAAGGTAGCATTTTTCAATCTGCAGGCTATGTATGACCCATCTAGTGGATGGTGAAATCAATTTAGCAGGGCATGGCAAGTATTAAAAAAAAAATTAAACAGGCTGGGTACAGTGACTGATGCCTGTAATCTCAGCATTTTGGGAAGCCAAGGCAAGAGGATCTCTTGAGGCCTGGAGTTTGAGACCAGCCGGGGCAACATAGCAAGACCCCTCATCTCTACAAAAATAAAAATATAGGAAATTAACTAGATGTGGTGGCATGCGCCTGTAGTCCTAGTTACTCAGAAGGCTAAGGTGGGAGGATCCCTTGGGCCCAGGAGTTCAGAGCTGCAGTAAACTGTTATTGTACCACTGGCCCCTAACCTGGGTAACAGAGTGAGACCATCTCTTCAACACAATGGAAAAATCCCCTCCCTCAAAAAAACCAAAAACATTTTTTAAATAGACTAGAAAATGGCGCAGTGTTGCATATAAAATGGGTAGGTTACTATTATCTTTTCTATACC
>NW_012099943.1:219190-221885 GCF_000951045.1 Mandrillus leucophaeus
GGGGTTTCACCATGTTGACCAGCCTTGTCTGGAACTCCTGACTTCAGGTGATCTGCCCACCTCAGCCTCACATAGTGCTGGGATTACAGATGTGAACCACTGTCCCTGGCCAAAATGCTAATATTTTGGTAGCACTTTGGGAGGTCGAGGCAGGTGGATTAACTTGAGTTCAGGAGTTTGAGACCAGCCTGGCCAACATGGTGAAACCAAACCCCATCTCTACTAAAAATACAAAAAAATTAGCCTGGCGTTGTGGTGGGCGCCTATAATCCCAGCTACTCAGGCGACTGAGGCAGGAGAATTGCTTGAACCTGGTAGGCAGAGGTTGCAGTGAGCTGAGGTCATGCCACTGCACTCTAGCCTGGGCGACAGAGCGAGACTCTGTCTCAAAAAAAAAAAAAAAAAAGCAAGCAGAGTGAAGTCAGCACCCAATTCAACATGGCAGGTTCTAGAGAGGTTCAAATCATGATGGAGCAGGGTGCGATGAGGAGAGGTCACTTCTGTTACAGGCTACTGTTAGTCCACACTTGGTCTGACCTAGTGGCCATCTGTGCATGGCAGCCACCCAGCATAGATTTTGATGATTTCCCATGTTATGAGCCCTGTCTTCACAAGGTGAGCTTCTGCAGCCTCCCTGCGGCTAAGATGCAGGCAAATCAGACCTGTGTATGACTCAGGTTCAGAAGTGAGCAAAAGGTGCGTGGATGGGCTTTCAGAGAAGGCAGCAGGGATTTGTTCTGGTAACGATTACTATATACTACATAGCTCACACTTAGTAGAGAAAAATGACAAGATAGCCCGGTGCAGTGGCTTATACCTATAAACACAGTGGCTCATGCCTGTCATCCCAACAACTTGGGAGGCTAAGATTGGAGGATTGTGAGACCAGGAGTTTAAGACTAGCAAGATCCTGTCTCTAACGCCTGTTGTCCCAACTACCTGGGAGGCTGAGGCAGGAGAATCACTGGAACTGAGGAGTTCAAGGCTGCAGTGAGCTATGATTGCGCCTCTGCACTGTTGCCTGGGCAGTTGGGCAAGACCCTGTCAAAAAGAAAGAATGAAAGAAAAGACAGACAAAAGAAAAAAAAAAGGTCAAAGAAAGAAAAGAGAGAAAGGGAAAGAAAGAAAGAAGGAAGGAAAAAGAAAGAAAGAAAGAAAAGAAAGAAAGAAAGAAAGCAAAGCAGGAAGGAAGGAAAATGGGAAATTACGTTATATTAACTCATGAATTTTTCTTTTTTTTTTTTTTATTGAGTTGAAGCCTCACTCCGTCGCCCAGGCTGGAGTGCCGCGGCACAATCTCCGTCACTGCAACCTCCACCTCAAGTGATTCTCGTGCCTCAGCCTCCCGAGTAACTGGGATTATAGGTGCACACCACCATGCCCAGCTAATTTTTTTGTATTTTTAGTAGAAACGGGGTTTCACCGTGTTGGACAGGCTGGTCTCAAAATCCTGATTTCAGGTGATCTGCCTGCCTTGGCATCCCCACGTGCTGGGATAATTCTTCTTCTTCTTTTTATTTTGAGACGGTCTCACTCTTACCCAGGCTGGAGTGCAGTGGCGTGATCACAGTTCCCTGCAGCCTCGATCTCCTGGACTCAAGTGATCCTTCCACCTCAGCCTCCCAAGTAGCTGGGACTACAGACACCACCACACCTGGCTAATATTTGTATTGTTTGGTAGAGATGGGGTTTCATCATGTTGCCCAGACTGGTCTCAAACTCCTGATCTCGAGTGAGTCTCCCACCTCTGCCTCCCAAAGTGTTAGAATTAAAGGTGTGGGCCACCGTGCCTGGCCTGAACTCACAAATTCTATAGGTTGTGAATTCAGACAGGGCGTGTGAGAACAGTTTGTCTTTGCTCTGTGGTATCTGGCCTTTACTTGGAAAGACTTGAATGCTGGCAGTGACTTGGATGCCTGGGGGCTGGGATCACCTGGAAGCTCCTTTATGTCTGGAGCCTGGTTGGGCTGAGCTGGGACTGTTGACGGGTGCCTCTCTCCATGGGGCTAGGGCTTCTCACAGCTTGGCAGCTGTATTCCCAGAGAGGACATCGCAGGGAGAGTCTGGAGAACAAATGTTCCAAGAAAGTCAGCTGGAAGCCACATGGCCTTTTATGACCTAACCTCAGAAATCATGCTGGACGCCGTGGCTCGAGCCTATAATCCCAGCACTTTGAGAGACTGAGGTGGGCAGATCATTTGAGACCAGGGGTTTGACACCAGCCTGGCCAACGTGGTGAAACCCTGTCTCTACTAAAAATACAAAAATTAGCTGAGTGTGGGGGTGCGCGCCTATAATCCCAGCACTTTGAAAGGCTGAGGCGGGCAGATCACTTGAGGCCAGGAGTTTAACACCAGCCTGGTCAACATGGTGAAACTCTGTCTCTATTAAAAATACAAAAATTAGCCAGGCGTGGTGGTGCATGTCTACAGTCTCAGCTACTCGGGAGCTGAAGCATGAGAATTGCTTGAACCCGGGAGGCAGGGGTTGCAGTGAGCTGAGATTGCACCACTGCACTCCAGCCTGGGCAATGGAGCAAGACTCCATCTCAAAACAAAACACAAAAAAAGAAATCATAGGGACGTCACCTGCATGGTATTCTCTGGGTTGAAACAGTTGCAACCCCAGCTTGAGTTAGGGGAGGGGGCTGATATAGTCTGAATATTTGTCCCCTCTAAATCTCGTGTTGAAGTGT
>NW_012099943.1:224545-227052 GCF_000951045.1 Mandrillus leucophaeus
GTTTTGGCCAGGTACTATAGCTCATGTCTGTAATCTCAGCACTTTGGGAGGCCAAGGTGGGAGGATTGCTTGAGGCCAGGAGTTTGAGACAAGTTTGGCCAATAAAGTGAAACCCTGTCTCTATAAAATAAATAAATAAAATTAGGCTTGTTATCTTAAAATAATTATAGATTCACATGCAATGTAAGAAATTAATACCCAGACAGCCCTCGTGCCCTTCATGCAATTTCCCCGAATGGTAACAGCTTGCAAAACTAGAGTGCAATCTCACAACCAGGAAATTGATTTCAATGCCATCCACCGAACTTCTTCAGGTTCTATCAGTTTTTTTTTTTTTGAGACGGAGTCTTGCTCTGTCGCCCAGGCTGGACTGCAGTGGCGCGATCTCTGCTCACTGCAAGCTCCGCTTCCCAGGTTCATGCCATTCTCCTGCCTCAGCCTCCCGAGTAGCTGGGACTACAGGTGCCCGCCACCACGCCTGGCTAGTTTTTTGTATTTTTCAGTAGAGGCGGGGTTTCACCGTGTTAGCCAGGATGTGCTCAATTTCCTGACCTTGTGATCCACCTGCCTCGGCCTCCCAAAGTGCTGGGATTACAGGCGTGAGCCACCGCACCCGGCCGGTTCTATCAGTTTTACATGTAATTGTGTGTGTGTGTGTTTAGTTCCATGCAATGTACTCAGTACTCTAAAAATAGACTCTTCATCTTACAATGTTTTTAAATTTACAGAAAAATTGTTAAGACAGTAGGATTCTCATATATCCTGTACCGTTTCCCCCTATTATTAACATCTTGCAGTGGTATAGTATATTTGTTACCGTTAATGAACTGAAATTAATACATTGTAATTCACTGAAGTCCATACTTTAGTTAGACCTCCTTAATTTTTACCAATTTCCTTTTTCTTTTCTTTTCTTTCCTTTCCTTTTCTTTTCTTTTCTTTTTTTTTGAGACAGAGTTTTGCTCTTGTTGCCCAGGCTGGAGTGCAGTGGCGCGATCTTGGCTCACCACAACCTGTCTCGTGGGTTCAAGCGATTCTCCTGCCTCAGCCTCCCAAGTAGCTGGAATTACAGGCATGCACCACCACCCTGGCTAATTTTGTATTTTTAGTAGAGACGGGGTTTCTCCATATTGGTCAGGCTGGTCTCAAACTCCCCACCTCAGGTGATCCACCTGCCTTGGCCTCCCAAATTGATGGGATTACAGGCGTGAGCCACTACGTCCAGCCCAATTTCCTTTTCCTGTCCGAAGATCCCATCTGTGACACCATGTGACATTTAGTAGTCATGTCTTCTTAGGTTCCTCTTGGCTGTGATAGTTTACTAAAAAAAATTTGCTTTGAGATAGTGTCACTCTGTCACTCAGGCTGGAGAGTAGCGGTGTGATCATAGCTCACTGCAGCCTCTATCTCCTGCGCTCAAGTGATCTCCCTCCTCAGCCTCCCATATTTTTAGTAGAGACAAGGTTTCACCATGTTGGCTAGGCTGGTCTTGAACTCCTGACCTCAGGTGATCTGCCCGCCTTGGACTCCCAAAGTGCTGGGATTACTGGTAGGAGCCACCACACTTGGCCAGTTTAGTTGATATTTTAAAAATAAATTCCTTTGCTATGTAAACTGACCAGAATGGATTCCGTTGATTGCAACTAAGACCCATAACTGATGCAGTTAGCATTCAAGCCTCACGCTGGCTAATTTGTGTCTGTGTGTGTGTGTGTGTGTGTGTGTGTGTGTGTGTGTGTGGTAGAAATGGAGTCTTGCTGTGTTGCCTGGGCTGGTCTCAAACTCCTGGCCTCAAGTGATCCTCCTGCCTTGGCCTCCCAAAGAGCTGGGATGATGGCTGTGAGCTACCACACCTGGTCAGTTTACTTGATATATTGAAAATAAATTTCTGGCCAGGAGAGGTGGCTCACACCTGTAATCCCAGCACTTTGGGAGGCCAACGCGAGTGGATCACTTGAGGTCAGGAGTTCAAGACCAGCCTGGCCAACATGGTGAAATCCCATCTCTACTAAAAATACAAAAATTAGCCAGATGTGGTGGCATGGAGGCTGAGGCAGGAGAATGGCTTGTACCCCGGAGGCGGAGGTTGCAGTAAGCTGAGATCGTGCCACTGCGCTCCAGCCTGGGGCGTTAGAGTGAGAATTTGTCTCAATCAATCAATCAATCAATCAATTCCTTTGCTATGTAGACTGACCAGAATGGATTCTGTTACTTGCAACTAAGACCCATAACTGATGTACTTGGCATTCAAGGCTCACTGTGGTGTGGTCTTTGCTTATATCTCTGGCCCCATCTGCCACCATTCTCAGCCTACTACTTTACCCTCCAGAGAGAGGTCTGTTTCCCTCTTCCATACTCTCTCACGGCCTCTGGCCCTTGTATAGGCTGACAGATCCATATTTATTTCACCTCTGTCATCACCTCCTCTGGGAAGCTTTCTGTGATTTTCCCCAGCAGTCTGGGGTGCCTGCCTCTCATCTGTATGTCCACAGTTCTTTGGGGCAGGT
>NW_012099943.1:231947-237556 GCF_000951045.1 Mandrillus leucophaeus
GCTACATCATTTGCAGGGCCCATCGCAAAATGAAACTCGAGGGCTCTTGTTGAAACATTATTAAGGATTTCCAAATGGCTACAGTAGGGCATGAAACTGAGTGTGTAATTGCATGGGCCATACTCCTGAGGCCGGCTCTCCTGACACTCACTGAGAATGGGTGCTGGTTTTTTTTTTTTTCTATCTTGCTCAGTGCTCTGTCCACAGTCCCTAGAACAGCAGGTACAGATTGAATACATGTTTACTGAATAGGCCGGGTGCCGTGGCTCACACCTGTAATCCCAGCACTTTGGGAGGCTGAGATGGGCGAATCACGTGAGATCAGGAGTTTGAGACCAGCCTGGCCAACGTGGCAAAACTCCGTCTCTACTAAAAACACAAAAATTAGCTGGGCATGGTGGCAGGTGCCTGTAATCCCACTCCAGAGAGTGGGTGACAGAGCAAGACTCCATCTCAAAAAAAAAAAGTTTATTGGATACACAAACAAACAAATAACTAAATGGAGGCTGGGAGAAGTGGCAGCTGGTGGGATTGGGGATGGCACAGGGCTCTCATCTCAGAGTCTCCTCTCTGGGGCTCAGTTTCTTCTTTCTGCCTCTCTCTCTTTTTTTTTTTTTGAAATGGAGTCTCACTCTTGTTGTCCAGGCTGGAGTGCAATAGTGCAATCTCAGCTCACTGCAACCTCTGCCTCCCAGATTCAAGCGATTCTCCTACCTCAGCCTCCCGAGTAGCTGGGATTATAGGTGTGTGCCACCATGCTCGGCTAATTTTTGTATTTTTAGTAGAGATGGGGTTTCACCATGTTGGCCAGGCTGGTCTCAAACTCCTGACCTCAGGTGATCCCCCCACCTCAGCCTCACAAAGTGCTGGGATTATAGGTGTGAGCCACCGCGCCTGGCTGGGACTCAGTTTCTTTCTCTGTAAACTAGAAGGGGTGGCCCGTGATCGTGAATCTTCTTCTAGGTCTCTAGTTCCATGTCACCATCACTCAGAATAAATCTGAGCTCCCCTATTGGGATTTGCCATCAGAGGTGGCAACACTTTCTTCTGACTTTTTGTTACTCATGGCTTGGTTATAAAAAACGGACAAGGCCGGGTGTGGTGGCTCAAGCCCATAATCCCAGCACTTTGGGAGGCTGAGGTAGGAGGATCACTTGAAGCCAGTAGTTCAAAACCAGCTTGGCAACAAAGCAAGACCCCATCTCTACAAAATGTAATCATAAAAAAAGAAATCAGCCAAATGTGATGACAAGTGCCTGTAACCCCAACAACTCAAGAGGCTGAGGCAGGAGGATTGCTTGAGCATAGAAATTTGAGGTTGCAGTGAGCTATGCTACTGCCACTGCACTGGAGCGTGAGTGAAAGAGCCAGACCCTATCTCTAAGAGAAAATATTAAAATTAAAAAAATTAGTTGGGTGTGACAGCACGTACCTGCATCCCAGCTACTCAGGAGGCTGAGGCAGGAGGATCACTTGAGGCCAGGAGTTGGAGGTTGCAGTGAGCTGGGATCACACCACTGCACTCCACCCTGGGTGACAGAATGAGACCCTGTCTCTAAAAAAAACCAATACAACAAAAACAAACAGATGTCAAAGGAGCAGGTCAAACAAACAAACAAATATAAATTAAAAACAACAAAAAAGAAAGAAACAGGCCAGGTGTGATGGCTCACTCCTGTAATCCCAGCACTTCGGGAGGCCAAGATGGGCGGATCACCTGAGGTCAGGAGTTCAAGACCAGCCTGTCCAACATGGTAAAACCCTATCTGTACTAAAAATACAAAATTAGCAGAGCGTGGTGGCAGGAGCCTGTAATCCTAGCTACTCGGGAGGCTGAGGCAGGAGAATTGCTTGAACTCGGGAGGTGGAAGTTGCAGTGAGCTGAGATTGTGCCACTGCACTCCAGCTGGCACAACAGAGCCAATCCATCTCCAAGATGCAGTGGCTCACTCCTGTAATCCCAGCACTTCGGGAGGCCAAGATGGGCGGATCACCTGAGGTCAGGAGTTCAAGACCAGCCTGTCCAACATGGTAAAACCCTATCTGTACTAAAAATACAAAATTAGCAGAGCGTGGTGGCAGGAGCCTGTAATCCTAGCTACTCGGGAGGCTGAGGCAGGAGAATTGCTTGAACTCGGGAGGTGGAAGTTGCAGTGAGCTGAGATTGTGCCACTGCACTCCAGCTGGCACAACAGAGCCAGACTCCATCTTAAAAAAAAAAGAACAGAAAAAGAAAAGAAAAAGAACCTTAGACTGAGTTGTTGGTGTGTCTGGATTTCAGTGTCTTTGGGCAAATCACATGACCTTTCAGAGGTGTTTTTTTTTTTTTTTTTCCGAGACAGGGTCTTGCTGTGCTGCCCAGGCTGGAGTGCAGTGGCATGATCTTGGCTCACTGCAATCTCCACCTTCCAGGTTCAAGTGCTTCTTGTCCCTCAGCCTTGTGAGTAGCTGGGACTATAGGTGCCTGCCACCATGCCCAGCTTATTTTTTTTATTTTTTTATTTTTGAGACAGAGTTTTGCTCTTGTTGCCCAAGCTGGAGTGCAGTGGCACGATCTTGGCTCACTGCAACTTCCACCTCCTGGGTTCAAGCAGTTCTCCTGCCTCAGCCTCCCAAGTGGCTGGGACTACAGGTGCATGCCACCACTCCCAGCTAATTTTTTGTACTTTTAGTAGAGACGGGGTTTCACTGTGTTCGACAGGATTGTCTCGATCTCCTGACCTTATGATCCGCCTGCCTCGGCCTCCCAAAGTGTTGGGATTACAGGCGTGAGCCACCGCACCCAGCCTCCCAGCTAATTTTTGTATTTTCAGTAGAGACAGAGCTTCGCCACATTGCCCAGGCTGGTCTCAAACCTCTGACCTCACGTGATCCACCCTCCTTGGACTTTCAAAGTGCTGGGATTACAGACAGGAGCCTCCGCACCTGGCCTCAGCTTCCACATCTATAAAATGAGGATAATAATGCCACTCCATAGAGCTATTGTGGGATTCGTGGAAATGGCACTGGTAGGAGCCCCGGGTAATCCGTGTGACACCAAGTAAGTGTAAAGCTGTGTGGCCACCTATTTAAACACACATGGCATGCCTGGGAGATGATGCTCTTTTCATGTGTATCTGTTACACTGGGTCAGAAGGTGAAAATCAAAGGCAAATTCTGAGTGGATGGGGAAAGGGGTCCTACTGGGTGTTCAGAGGTGAGAAAGAGTGACATTCTAATTGGGGGAAAGGTTCTAGTCCAGAAGCAAGTAAAGATATATACATGCTCTGAGGCCAGGCATGGTGGCTCATGCCTGTAATCCCAACACTTTGGGAGTCTGAAATCGTGGATTGCTTGAGCCTAGGAGTTTGAGACCAGCCTGGGCAATATAGTGAAACCCTGTCTATATGAAAAATTTAATTACATTAGTCGGTGTGGTGGCTCATGCCTGTGGTCCCAACTACTCAGGAGGCTGAGCTGGGAGGATTGCTTGAGTCTGGGAGGTTGAGGCTGCAGTGAGCTGTGATTGTACCACTGCACTCCAGACCTGGGTAACAGGGTAACTGTCTGAAAAAAAAAAAAAAAAAAAGACATATACATGCTCCAAAGGCAATACAACAGATTGATGTTCTGAGGTGGGGACATTTGCAAGGAGCCCATCCCGCAAAGATCTGGAAGAAGAGTTGCAGGCTGGATGTAGTGGCTCACGCCTGTAATCTCAGCACTTTGGGAGGCCAAGGCGGGTGGATAACTTGAAGTCAGGAGTTGGATACCAGCCTGACCAACATGGTGAAACCCTGTCTCTGCTCAAAATACAAAATGAGCTGGATGTGGTGGCGCATGCCTGTAATCCCAGCTACACGGGAGGCTGAGGCAGGAGAATCGCTTGAACCCAGGAGGCGGAGGTTGCAGCGAGCCGAGATCACGCCATTGCACTCCAACCTGGGCAACAAGAACAAAATATTATTATTATTATCTCAAATAATAATAATAATAATAATGAAGAGTTGCAAGTGGAAGGAATGGTGAGGGTATGAGGGCCTACAGGCAAGTGCTGCGCTATCTTCTGAGGTAGTGAGTTTCCTGTCCTGTATCTGGGAGGATACCACAGAGGGTGAATGGTGGCCAGGAACTGTTCAGGGACCTCCACTGGGAGGTTTGATTTGAGAAGCTGAGGGTTGGAGCCAAGTTGTGGGGAATGCTTAAAGCCTTGGGTCAGACTCTGCCTAGAGCCCAAAGATCCTCAGCCTACCCAGAATCCTGGGGAGGGATGAGTGCTAGATGTGAGGGCTATGGGCTCCTCATGTTTGGGGGGGAAAAAGGAACAGAGAGCTAGCTCTATTTTGTCAGGCATCTTTTTCTGGGGTTCAGGTTCTTTCTGGCTCTTCTGCTAGTCTCTAGGTGAGCTGACTGCATCGCCTCCTCTGAGTTTGACAAACAACACTGAGGGCCATGGGGAGTCATTGAGGGTTCTTGAGCAGGAGAGGAGTCAGATGGAATGGATGTCCCATTGGCCTGATCTGTGAAAGCCCAGGCCTCCGCCACCTCCCTTTCTCACACTTTACACAGCGCTTCAGGAAGAGGAGATTTCTCTGATTCTTTGCTAGAGATGCCACCTCCCTCCTGGCTCTCTCCTGCACCCCCACGGGAAAGGATTACTGGTTCTCAAAGTGCAGGAGATGTATTATTGTAAACAGGCATGGCTTAATCCACATCAGCCGTTATCCTGATCTTGGGAACAAGGCTTTCCTTCTCCAGTGCTCCCAGGCCTGCCCAGCCTTGCAGGAACCCCCAAGGACCAGATGCCAGCCTCTCTGTGCAAACTCACACACTTAGACACAGATACCAGGCATCATTCAGCCCTACCATGGTGGAGAGTGTGGCATTTGGAAAACGAGCAGACATTTGCATCCCAGAGAGCCAGGCCTTGTCTGAATCTGGTCTCCATCGCTTTCTGTGCTTTGCGGTTACTTCCGCTTTCTCTGCTTCCGTTGACTTATCTGTAAAATGGGCATAATGGTGCCTGTCTCGCCGTGTGCATGCCTGTGTGTGTGTGCATGGGAATTACATGAAACAATGACTTTAGAGCTGGGCGCAATGGCTGATACCTGTAATTCCAGCACTTTGGGAGGCTGAGGCGGGTGGATCACTTGAGGCCAGGAGTTCGAGAGCAGCTTGGCCAACATGGCAAAACCCCGTCTCTACTAAAAATACAAAAATTAGCCAGGCATGGCGATGCATGCCTGGAACCCTAGCTACTCGGGTCGTGGGGCACAAGAATCTCTTGAACCCAGGAAGCAGAGGTTGCAGTGAGTCGAGATCACACCACTGCACTCCAGTCTGGGTGACGGAGCAAGACTCTGTCTCAAAAAAAAAAAAAAAAAGCCTGGGCGTGGTGGCTCACGCCTGTAATCCCAGCACTTTGGGAGGCCAAGGCAGGCAGATTGCAAGGTCAGGAGATCGAGACTATCCTGGCTAACACGGTGAAAACACATTTCTACTAAAAATACAAAAAATTAACCGGGTGTAGTGACGGGTGCCTGTGGTTCCAGCTACTCGGGAGGCTGAGGCAGGAGAATGGCATGAACCCAAGTGGTGGAGGTTGCAGTGAGCTGAGATCATGCCACTGC
>NW_012099943.1:238143-240281 GCF_000951045.1 Mandrillus leucophaeus
TCTGCACCTGGGCTCACCTCCATCTGTCTCTTCTCCTCTCCTCCCCACTCCTCAGCTTGTGCCCTTTCAACATTTTTTTTTTCTTTCTTTTTGGTCTTAATCCATGACTGAGGACTTGTGTGTGGTTTCTGTTGCCCAGGCTGGACTGCAGTGGCCTCCGCCTCCTGGGTTCAAGCAATTCTCTTGCCTCAGCCTCCCAACTAGCTGGGACTACAGGTGCATGCCACTACGCCTGGCTAATTTCTGTATTTTTAGTAGAGACGGGGTTTCGCCATGTCGGCCAGGCTGGTCTCGAACTCCTGACCTCAGGTGAGCTGCCCACCTCGGCCTCCCAAAGTGCTGGGATTACAGGTATGAGCCATCATGCCTATCCTGCCTGCACAGTTTCTAAGAACCAAAAGGTTGACCTGGTGAAAGACAGAGGTTGCAGGCCCTCCACACCTCTGCTGTTCATACCTCCATGCCTCAATTTTTCCATCTATAAATTGGGATTGTTATAAGGATTCTGGGTGATGTGTGTTGGTTCTGAGTACAGTTCTGGCCAATGGGAAGTGCCTAACAGAGGAAAATTGTTGCTGTTATTATTTTGCCTGTTCCTAAGGCTAACCCAACTTAAGTTCTTTAATATTCTGGAAACTGGAACAACACAGTGACTGATGCCTGTAACCCCAGCATTTTGGGAGACCAAGGTGGGAGGATCACTTGAGCCCAGGAGTTTGAGACCAGCCCGGGCAACATAGCATAACCTTCTCCCTACAAAAAAATTTAAAAGTAGCCAGGCACAGTGGTGAGCACCTGTGGTTCCCCAGTGGCTTGGGAGGCTGAAGTGGGAGGATCACCTGAGCCTAGAATTTTGAGGCTGCTGTGAGCTATGATGGCACCGCTGCACTTCAGCCTGGGTAACAGAGCAAGAAATTATTATTATTATTATTATTTTTAAGTGGCCAGGCATGGTGGCTCATGCTTGTAATCTCAGCACTTTGGAAGGCTGAGGTGGGAGGACTGCTTGGGCCCAGCCCTTCAGGAGCAGCCTGGGCAACATAGTAAGAACCCTTCTCTAAAAATAAAATTACATTTTTAAAAATCTGGAAACTAATTCTGGAGAGGATTGGAGTCTGAGATTCTGAAGGTTTATTTTGGATACATTGTGCCTCAATTTTATGATCACTAAAATGCAAGTCTCTGCATGTCTGACCCCCAGGAAGGTGTTGAGATGTTGGCCATTTGAGTCAGTGGACAGGAAAACCAGGGGTAACTCCTGTAGAATTTACACAGGGCCAAGTTTGGATGGTAAACCCAGGAAGAGCAGGGCTGAGATGAAGCATGGCCTTCCCCAACGTGAGGTTCACTTAAGGTTTGTGGAGCGACTCACGATGCATAGGTGGTGGCTGACCACAGGTGAGTATCCTGGAGCTAGAGAATGACCCCAGGTCCTAAGCAGCCCCAGAATTTCTTGGCAGGTCACGGCAGAGGGAGCTGTGCCCAGGGAATGTTTTTGGACATTGCAAAGATGATTTTCTCTCTTGGGAAGGAGTCTTATCTCTTTAACTCCTTTGTGAAGATGCCAAAAACATCTGCAGTGGACACTGCTGGAATTGCTCATGAGATGTAAACCACATTTCAGAGAAAAGAGCAGTCTATCAGAGGATATTCCTTCCAGCGACTGAGAACCTTTCAGAGCTTGATTGCTATGAGTGCCCCAGCCTTTCCAAAGTGTTTTACTCCACTCTCAAATGAGATAACGAAGCCCTTTAATTTACTGTTCAACTCCCAAACAGAGTAAGCGGGTCAGGCGTCATCTACACCCCAGGCCTAAGGAGATAGAAGGCTGGAACCAGGCTCAGAAGGCCACACTGAACCCGGCATGTTGTCAATGGTCCTTCTCAGATCTATCTATCTATCTATCTATCTATCTATCTATCTATCTATCTATCTATCTATCTATCTATCTATCTATTTTTGAGACAGGGTCTTGCGCTGTCACCCAGGCTGGAGTGCAGTGGTGTGATCACAGTTCACTGCAGCTTCAAAATCCTGGGTTCAAGGGATCCTGCTGCCTCAGCTTCCCGAGTAGCTGGGACTACAGGCACATACCACCATGCCTGGCTAGTTTTTTTCATTTTCTTTTTTTTTTTTTT
>NW_012099943.1:241301-242206 GCF_000951045.1 Mandrillus leucophaeus
TCCCATGTCTGTGGAAGGGTGGAGGTCCAGCCATCTTGGCCAAGCCTGGACAAGTGTGAATGGCTGTTTCAGCTCCTGTTCTCCTTCTGGGCTCAGTGGAAGCTTACCTTCTCGCCAATTCTCCATTGCTTGCTCCTGCTTCCTTCTGGCCTCTTGCTCTCAAGAACACTTTTTTCTTTTTTTTTTTTGAGATGGAGTCTCGCTCTGTTGCCCAGGCTGGAGTGCAGTGGCGGGATCTCGGCTCACTGCAAGCTCCACCTCCCGGGTTCATGCCATTCTCCTGCCTCAGCCTCCCCAGCAACTGGAACTACAGGCGCCCGCCACCACGCCCGGCTAATTTTTTGTATTTTTAGTAGAGACGGGGTTTCACCATATTGGCCAGGTTGGCCTCAAACTCCTGACCTCGTGATCCGCCTGCCTTGGACTCCCAAAGTGCTGGGACTACAGGCATGAGCCACCGCGCCCGGCCTTTTTTTTTTTTTTTTTTTAAGAGACAGTGTCTTGCTCTGTCACCCAGGTTGTAGGTGCGGTGGTGCAATCACGGCTCACTGCAGCCTCTTAACTCCTGGGTTTGAGTGATCCTCCTGCCTCATCCTCCTGAGTAGCTAGGACTACAGGTATGCACCATCATGCCCAGATAATTTTTTATTTTTTGTAGAGGTGGGGGTCTTGCTATGTTGCCCAGGCTGGTCTTGAATTCCAATTCCTGGGCTCAAGTGATCCTCAGCTTTCCAAAGTGCTGGGATTACAGGCATGAGCCACTGTGCCTGGCCTTCAAGGGCACTGCTTAATAAGTATCCTGCTTGCTCAATCGATCTCAGAGTGTTTTCTGGGGAATGTCATCTGTGAGGTTGCACATACACCTGTGCCTATGTATCAAAACATCCCTAGGTACCCCATAAATA
>NW_012099943.1:242256-244190 GCF_000951045.1 Mandrillus leucophaeus
TGCCTGGCCTTCCACTGCTCTAGAGGCTGCTCCAGCGGGGTTCCCTTGTGTCCCAGGAAGGCCCGAAGCTACTTGGTCACCCTCTCCAGAACTTCCCTCCAAGAATATGAAAAGGCCTTCTTTCTCATTTGTGGCAGATGCGGATGAAAACACAAAGCATGAGGCTAGGTGTGGTGGCTCATGCCTGTAATCCCAGCACTTTGGGAGGCTGAGGTGGGAGGATCACTTGAGGTTAGGAGTTCAAGACCAGCCTGACCAACATGGTGAAACCTCGTCTCTACTAAAAATACAAAAATTAGCCAGACGTGGTGGCACATGCCTGTAATCCCAGCTACGCAGGAGGCTGAGGCAGGAGAATTGCCTGAATTCAGGAGATGGAGGTTGCAATGAGCCATGATCGTGCCACTGCATTCCACCCTGGGCGAGAGTGAGACTCCATCTCAAAAACTAACTAACTAAATAAACTAACTAACTAAATAAAAAATCTTGAAAAAATTAAATAATTTTATCTATCTAAATTCTAAATTCCCCTTTCCTTCTCCCTAACAGGAAAAGCTCTATCCTGTTAACCATGTTTTGAAACTCCATAAACCAACACATACATAGTCAGTTGATTTTTTTTTTTTTTTTTTAAATAATAGAGATAGGGTTTCACCATGTTGCCCAGGCTGGTCTTGAACTCTTGGGCTTAAGCGATCTGCCCTCCTCAGGGTCAGTTGGTTTTTACAAAATGGCAAAGACAATCAAATGGATAAATAGTAGTCATGTCAACAAATGGTGTTGCAGCCAGGCGTGGTTGCTCACGCCTGTAATCCCAACGCTTTGGGAGGCTGAGGCAGGAGGATGGCTTGAGGCCAGCAGTTCATGACCAGGCTGGGCAACATAGCAAGACCCTGTCTCTTAAAAAAAAAAAAAAAAGCAGCTGTGTGTGGTGATATGTGCCTGTAGTCCCAGCCACTTGGGAGCCTGAGGTGGGAGGATCTCTTGAGTTTGAGACTGTAGTGACCTGTGATTGTACCACTGCACTCTATTCAGCCTGGTTGGAAGACTCTGTCTCAACAAACAAACAAACAACAAATGATATTGGAACAACTAGTTATGCATATATTTTTTTAAAAAAGAAAGACCCTTGACCACCTCTACCTCACAACTTAACAAAAATTATTTCAAAATGGATCGTAGACCTAAATCCAAACCTCAAAATTAAAATACTTCCCAAAGGAAACACAGGAGAAAAACTTTGCGAGCTGAGATTAGGAAAAATATTTCTTAGATATAGCTTCTATATCCATGAAGCATAAACAAAAACATATGCTAAACTAGATTTCATAAAAATTAAAAACATCTGATTTTCAAAAGACACTCTTATGAAAATGGAAAAACAAACCACAAACCGGGAAAAAATGTTTGCACAGCACATATATGATAAAGGACTTTTATTGAGAATGTAAAGAATCCTCAAAAGTCAGTAGTAATAAATTTAATAACTAAAATAAAAATGGCCAAGTAGGCCAACACAGGGCCTGTAATCCCAGCACTTTAGGAGGTCAAAGCAGAAGGATCACGTGAGCCCAGAAGTTCAAGACCAGCCTGGGCATCACAGTAAGACCTTGTCTCTACAAAATATGTGCAGCTGGGTATGGTGGTGTGTTCCTGTGGTCCCAGCAACTTAGGAGGCTGAAGTAGGAGGATCAGTTGAGCCTGTGAGGTTGAGGCTGCAGTAAACTGGGATTGTGCCACTGCATTCCAGCCTCAGCAAAAAATAAATAAATAAAAATAATTTTAAATTAAAAAGAAAAAGAAAAAAATTTAAAGTGAACATAAAGCCAGGTATGATGGCCCACGCCTGTAATCCCAGCACTTTGGGTGGCTGAGGCAGGTGGATCACCTGAGGTCAGGAGTTTGAGACCAGCCTGGCCACCATGGTGAAATCC
>NW_012099943.1:244240-245656 GCF_000951045.1 Mandrillus leucophaeus
TGGCCCACGCCTGTAATCCCAGCACTTTGGGTGGCTGAGGCAGGTGGATCACCTGAGGTCAGGAGTTTGAGACCAGCCTGGCCACCATGGTGAAATCCTGTCTCTACTAAAAATACAAAAATTAGCCCGGCAAGGTGGCTGGTGTCTGTAATCTCACCTACTTGGGAGGCTGAGGCAGGAGAATCACTTGAACCTGGGAGGCAGAGGCTATAGTGAGTCGAGACGGTGCTACTGCACTCCAGCCTGGGCAACAGAGTAAGACTCGATCTCAATAAATAAATAAATAAATAAATAAATAAATAAATAAATAAATAAATGTAACATACACTTACCACATGACCCAACAATCCCATTTTTAGGTGTTTAACCAGGAGGAATGAAAATTTGTATTCAAACAAAAGTTGGTTCACAAATATTTACAGTAGGTTTATTTATAATTGCCCCAAAACTACAAACAAGTCAATTGCACTTCAACTAGAGAATGGATAAATGAATTGGTACATCCACACAGTAGACTACTATTCAGCAGTTAAAAAAAGGCGATTGAGATACTCAACAACATGAATGAATCTCAAAGGTATTATGCTAAGTGGAAGAAGACAGACTCAAAATGCCACGGACTCCCTGTTTACAGGAGATGTGAGGTGAGGGAAAGACTCGACTACAATAGGGCAGTGTGCAATATTGGGGAAGGATGGAACCCTTTTATATCCTGATTGTGATGATGTCTACCTAAGGGTATGCATTCACCCAGACTCACAGAACTGTACACAAAGGCTAGTCAATTTCACTGTCTGCAAATTGTAGCTCAATAAACCAGACTGAAAAAGTTAAACCATAAACATTGTATATAACTGGTATCATATTGTATGTATCCTTCTGCAACCTGCTTTTTTTGCTCACTACTAATGACTTTTGAGGTTGATCCAAGTTGATACTGCATAGACTATAATGATACATGTAGCTTTTCTTTATTTATTTTAACTGCTGCAACATATTCCATTATACATTATACTTTGCTTATCCAGTCTCCTGTTGGTGAACATTTACTTTGTTTATGTTTGTTGTTTTTTCTCTTGTTTTAAACAATGTTGCAATAAACATTCCTGTAAATGTATTCCATAGCACCAATGCTGGGATCGCTCTGCAAGATACTTACCTAGAATAGTAAGTGGAATAGTTGGGACAAGAGGGTGGTGAATATCTCTGCTTTGCTCTCCAAGGGCTTATACCAACGGACACTCTACCAGCATGTGTCAGAATTTCCTTTTTCTACATGTCCATCAATAATTGGGATTATCAGACTTTAGCTTTTGCTTAGCTGATGAATGTAAAATGATATCTTGTTGCTGTTTTATTTTTACAATTTCTCTGATTGTCATTCATTGTGGTTGAACATCTTTTCATATGTTTGGG
>NW_012099944.1:0-1165 GCF_000951045.1 Mandrillus leucophaeus
GAATGAGGAACCCAAATAAAGATGATTTTGGAGAACCCAGATGTAGACATGGAAAATTTCTTTGCTTTACAAGAGCTGACAGAGATAATGATATTTATATTTATAAACCCATCTTCCTATGTTTTACTCAACACAAATTCTTACTACTTTGTAAAAATTTAACCAACTCAACAGATGATATTTTTTAATGGCTGTTGAATTATGATAAGCCCCTCTTGCATTATTGAGAGTTAATTAAAAGAGAATAAGCTTACTTTAAGAATACATAATTGGTGAAATTTTCTCTTGAGACACCAGAATTAAAACAGGCTAGACAGTCTTCTAGCAAAATCATACATCAGCCACACTCTCAAGGCATCAGTTATGCTGTGTGGATTCAGTACCAAATATCCCTTAGTTCAAGGTGATTCTAAGGATAGCACTCTAGTAAGTGTAGGATCTAAGGCTGCACTTGGTACTATGAGGGCTCCTCCACTGACATTTCCACCAACTTGGCTTTGTTTTATATTCCAGACTGGAGCATTCATAAATGGGGACTTATGCTAAATGCAATGTGTATTTCATTTTTTCCATTTTGTAAAATGTGCATGTAGTTTGTTACGGGATTTAAAAAAAAAAAAATGCCCAGAAGCACCATCCTATAGCAATAAAATATTGTTTTAATCAAAAGCTTGGTTGTACTACATAACAAGCAAGTTCATAAAACCATTCAGTGTGAAGGTTTTAACATTGTTGAAGAAGGAATTTTGCAGTTACAGAAAAGATTAAAGGAAAGGGCTATTCTGGTGAGGCCTAAAGCAAAACCATGGATCTTGTGATGAAACATGCATTCTGCCATGACCGATTGTCACCAGAAAGGTTTTGAAGGCACATTATAGCACTGGATAAAATAAATCTATATCAAGTTATAGACAAAGAAGAGGGCTGGACACTCACAGCTTGGTGCTATGCCATGACTCTCCAAGAGGCTCACTGGGCAAAGACTCAGGCTGGTTCTCCTGGCCTTGAGCTGGAGGGTGTTTTTTGTCCAGCAAATAGGGGCTGTGCTACCTCTTACAAAGTGAGCTTTATTGGGTAAGTGAATGAATGAGGAACCCAAATAAAGATGATTTTGGAGAACCCAGATGTAGACATGGAAAATTTCTTTGCTTTACAAGAGCTGACA
>NW_012099945.1:0-1360 GCF_000951045.1 Mandrillus leucophaeus
TGGTCTCGATCTCCTGACCTCGTGATCCGCCCGTCTCGGCCTCCCAAAGTGCTGGGATTACAGGCTTGAGCCACCGCGCCCGGCCAGTAACAAATATTAAGCTGACAAATATTCCTAAACAAAAATGTCCCAAAATGCATGGGATAACACAGCAAAATTACTGAATTAAATAGTTTTTTTTAAAGTCCAAAATGTACTCCACTCACCTTGGACTTGATATCTCTGTGTAGCACACGTTTCTTGTGAATGTGATTTACCCCAAGGCACATTTGGGTAAACCAGTTAAGTATCTGTAAGAAAAAGGTATGCAAAATCTTCAAGAATGCAGTAACTGGCTCATATTAACCTAAAATTCCAAAGAATCATCTCTAGGCCTTAGTCGACTAAGATTTTACATAATGTAAGTACAGAACTCCTGAAAATTACATAGTTCAACTAAGATTCAGTGTTACTTGGAGACATTCAGAAAAGCTGTGACTCCCATATTCCAGCATCTTATACATGATCCAAATAGCAATTTATTTTAGTAAAACTTCCACTTATATTTTTCTTATATTCAACCAAATAGAAGTATTCTTAAATGCTTATATAAAGGTAGTTCAACAATAAGAAATGCACTACAGCTTTTCCAGTGTAATCATTATGTTGGATTTTCATTTACTTTTGCAGAATATCCGTATGATAACATTAAAATATTTCATTATACTATAAATAATCCTTTGAGGTCAATAGTTCCTGCTTATAAGTACAAGGTCAACAGTACCCAGAATTTCTAGGTGTCTTGAGGGCCTACAGTTAAATGTCAAATTAATTTTTTTTTCACTTTTGCTATGGAGATTCTTCCAGTTGAAGCCAAGGTTGACTTCCTTCTACAGAACCCATATTTTTAACAATACAATTTCTAAATGTATAATATTTATTTACATACTTTCATAACATGCTATAACCTAAATCAAACTAAGCCTCATCGGAGCAATTTAAGTATTTTCCATAGCCAATTCATTAAAAAATATTTAGTATGCAATTTTCCACTAAAAAGACAGCAAGTCTTAGACTGAAGGGACCACTTCAAGCTTTAGGAGGAAAAAGATTGAGAATAGGTACTCCCAAGAAACAGAAATAGCAAACTTCATTCTTCTGATGTTTTAGTAATACAAAATAAAATAGACCTGTCTTCTAAAAATTTCAGTACGATAAAAATCAAGATTTTAGGCCGGGCGTGGTAGCTCCCGCCTGTAATCCCTGCATTTTGGGAGGATGAGGCGGGTGGATCATGAGATCAGGAGATTAAGACCATCCTGGCTGACACGGTGAAACCCCGTCTCTTCTAAATATACAAAAAATTAGCCAGGCATGGTGG
>NW_012099946.1:0-1423 GCF_000951045.1 Mandrillus leucophaeus
TCTTGACTTTCTTGTAGGGACAGTTGTTAAAAATTGAAATTGGGCCAGGCGCGGTGGCTCACGCATGTAATCCCAGCACTTTGGGAGTCTGAGGCAGGTGGATCATGAGGTCAGGAGATCAAGACCATCCTGGCTAACACGGTGAAACCTCGTCTCTACTAAAAATACAAAAAATTAGCTGGGCGTGGTGGTTGGCGCCTGTAGCCCCAGCTACTTGGGAGGCTGAGGCAGGAGAATCAATGGAACCCAGGAGACAGAGATTACAGTGAGCTGAGATTGTGCCACTGCACTCCAGCCTAGGCAAGAGAGCAAGACTCCGTATCAAAAAAAAAAAAAAAAATTGAAATTGATCTTGATAAAGGCTTAGCATCTCTCAATGTGGATCACTTGAGAAACAATAGCCAATAAATTGGTTTATTTACTAAATTAGGAGCAGACAGCGTTGCACCTAATTTAGGTGCTTTCTGCCTCTCTTTTTCTAAGATTATAGAATGTTTCAAATATAACCATATCCATTGTGTATAATCCATTGTGTAAAATCCATGGATATGGATATGTGTATAAGACACAATGGATATGGTTGTAATAGCTTGAGTACCTTCATATAAAGTAAAATCAAACATACTTTTACCATTCTTTCATGAGTTCAAGTCATAAAAGAAGGTATACCATTTATGAATAATATCTGTACTAATGATTTCTTGACTCCATAATGAACTAAATTTATCAGATATCAATACTATAAAATCCTTCATGCCACTTGTTTTAAAGAAGAATTCACATTGATGTTATAATAGAACAATGTCCTGTCAGATTTTTACTATCTGTGATTAACATTGCAGAGCACCTGATTTGTTATATTAAATATATAGCAAAAAAAAAAAAATGAAATTCCAATGTACTTAGAAGTGTCTTGCCTATTAATTTATTGAAATAAGACTAGTTTCTTAAAGGGAAGAACTACTAGAAAAGTAACATTTTCGTTTTGAAGCCATCCCTTGGTGATGACTTTAAACAGTTATTTTGATAGTTTCATAACTATTCTCCCTACCTCCTATTTCTCCTATCCCTATTCCTTTTCAGACCATCTCCAAGGTTATATTCCCAGAACATATCTTTCTCTATGATACTCTACTTCTTAGAAACTTTTATAACTCCTCTTTATCGACAGGAGAAAGTCTAATCTTCTGAGGTTGGCATCAACATTCTCTATGCACCTCACCTTAGGAGTGAATGAAATCACTCAAGGAGATCTGTAGAGGACTAAAATTAGAATCTTAAGAAATAACATGTAAAGAAACGGCAAAGTATGAGAGGCCAGAGGAGACGATAGAGATTTCAGAGAGAGAACCAGAAAAGCGCATTGGTTTTTTTTGTTGTTTAATTTTTTGTTAATTTAAGTTCTAGGGTACATGTGCACAAC
>NW_012099947.1:0-1287 GCF_000951045.1 Mandrillus leucophaeus
CCCGCCACCTCGCCCGGCTAGTTTTTTGTATTTTTTAGTAGAGATGGGGTTTCACCCTGTTAGCCAGGATAGTCTCGATCTCCTGACCTCGTGATCCTCCCATCTCAGCCTCCCAAAGTGCTGGGATTACAGGCTTGAGCCACCGCGCCCGACCCATATCATTTTTTATATTTCTGCCTCTACATTCTGGGAATCTTGATGATATCATCCCTAGAGTCTGGGAGGAAGATGAATGGATTCCACAAACTACTGTTGGCATGATGATGCTATTGCATTGCTACTGAGGTCCCTAGAAGGAAACTCTTCCCAATGCTTCTACATTCTGAGGAAGGAGTGAGGAGTTTTATCTTCATCCTAATACTTGTTCCTCCCTAAGGGAGTGAATAGTGATTGACTTATGTTACCAGTGAGTTCTACAGAAACAATGCTGATAGCACGTAGCCTTTCTCTTACTTATGGCTTCCCAGAACTCAAGGCTAGTGGAACTTGCTCTTGTAGTCACCAGGACAGGAACAGACAAAATTCACCTTCCTTCTGCAGCCCATCAACGCCTCTTCTCTGTCTCACCTTTCCTTCTGATACTCACTGAAGAGGTGGGTCCACCCCACTCTATGGGCTTGTGGTCCTAAAAGAGAAGGCTCTGTTTCGACTTCAGGTCTACCCCACTCTCTACAATCCAATGTTACCAGCAATAAATCCAATATTATCATTTGCCCCATTAGACTTTTTTGGTCAATTTTTCAATTTTATAACCAAGAAGAATCGGAAAGTAAGGACTCTATCTTAGGCTCTCTCAAAATTCTACTAAAATAATCAAAGAAAACTAGAAAGTAATATTATTCCAGGGGACTCACCTTTAAAATATCTGGAAGATCGAGTGCCTACACCATTGTGATCTGTGTTGCAATAACTATCTATCTATGGAGAGAGAGAAAGAGAGTTCAAGCCTTCAAAGCAGTTCAAAGCAGTCAGATATATATATATATAAAATATAAATATCTATATAATTATATTACATATAATTATATATTATATATAGAGAGATGGATATATATATGGATATATATACATCTGGAGATATATTTGGATTGTATATATGAATACCTATGGGTACACACACACACACCAAACAAACATATACATATGTCATATACATGTAAACAATGTGGATATACATATATATATATATATTCTGTATATTAAGCCAGTGTATAAATTAAGCTTGTTATTTTAACATAAGATATTTTTTGTCAGTAACTACTGATGGCTGAATATCAATAGCCATTT
>NW_012099948.1:0-1295 GCF_000951045.1 Mandrillus leucophaeus
CCTGTAGTCCCAGCTACTCAGGAGGCCGAGGCAGGAGGATTACTTGAGCCTGGGAATTTGAGGCTGCCATGAGCCATGATCATGCGACTGTACTCCAGCCTGGGTGACAGAGCGAGACTCCATCTCAATTAAAAAAAAAAAAAAGCAGTAACCTGAAAAACAGAGCCATGAGATCCTCAAGAGAACCTTGCTCCTGTCACTCAGCAAGGGAAATTGGATGAGTTGAGAAGATAAAGTTAGAAAGACAGAGTCCCCTGGAGGGCCCAGAAAGCAATCAAGCTTAGCTCAATTGCCTCAGTGAAGATGAGCCGTGCTGCACAGTATCTGCCAGTGCGGGAAACGTGATCCTTTATGAACAGAGAAGAGCATTCTGAGGGCTGGGTGCAGTGGCTCACTCCTGTAATCCCAGCATTTTGGGAGGCTGAGAAGGGTGGATCACTTGAGGTCAAGAGTTCGAGCACAGCCTGGCCAACATGGTGAAACCCTGGCTCTACCAAAAAATACAAAAAATTAGCCAGGCGTGGTGGTGCATGCCTGTACTCCCAGCTACTTGGGAGGCTGAGGCATGACAATCGTTTGAACCTGGAAGACGGAGCCTGGACAACAGAGTAACACTCCGTCTCAAAAAAAAAAAAAAAAAAATAGTATTCTGAACTACAAGAGATGCATATTTGAACCCAAAGCCAGTCAACCCAGTGAATGACAGCATTAGGATCAACTTTCTTGCCCTTGGGAAGAAAATGCAATATTGCTGTCATAGCTGTTCTTTCTTTGAGGCATCAAAGAAGCAAAAAACATTCATCTAGGTGAAGGAAAGAAAAAAAAAAAAGATGGCTTTTAAAAGTATTCATCCATTCATTACAAACAAGTCTTGGGGGCCTACTCTCTGTCAGGCTCCTGGCCACCTTGGCATGCAGAGCCAAGAACAGCAGAGAGGCAGAAAACAAGCAATGACAGGTGTGAGAAGAGTGACAGAGGAAGGACACGCTTCCTCTTGTCTGCCAGGAATCAGGGAGGGAGTCCCATAGGATTTACTGATTTAAGTTGACACTTGAGGATGTATAGGAATTAATGGACAAGATGGCAAGGAAGATTTCAAAAAGAGCGACCAGCACAGGGGAGGGTCCTAAGTCCGGAGAGAGGGTGATGCATTTGTCAAATTAAAGTTAAGTTATTGGCCGGGCGCGGTGGCTCAAGCCGGTAATCCCAGCACTTTGGGAGGCCGAGACGGGCGGATCACGAGGTCAGGAGATCGAGACCATCCTGGCTAACATGGTGAAACCCCGTCTCTACTA
>NW_012099949.1:0-1670 GCF_000951045.1 Mandrillus leucophaeus
TAAGGAAAGCCTGCAGGGCTGGGGTGGTAAGCAGGTGAGAGGTGATGCTGGAGACGTAGGCAGGGCAGCTTGGGCAAGGCTGTGTTGGATGGAGGGACTGGAGAAGGTTTTCAGTTTTAAGCACTGTTACAGATTGTTGAAGGACAATGGGTGGGAGATGCCAAGAGTCATTGCTCTGAGACTCAGGACAGAGGGGATCAGGGTTGGAGCCAAGGCAGTGCAGAAGGGGCGGTGAGGGTGGTGGTCCTGGCCAGGACTGGCTGGCACTGGCTGGTGCTTGAGGCTCAGGATGCGTGTTTTCTGGGTAAAATAGAGGTGTTATCTGTTCTGCCAATTGTAGTTTCCATGACAACTCACTGGCCTTTTCTCTTCCAGATTAGCAATAAATATATTACAAGGACCCTGGGTGACGTACCGCTTTGTAAGGAAAAAGCTTCCTGAATGGTCAAAATTAGGAACCATGCAATGAATTTGCCCCCCTCCTCTTCCTGATAATGCAGAGAGAGGTTCATAAAATCAGTAAGCGTGGAGCCAGAAGACCTGAGTTCATGTCTTATCCCCCTCCCCTCGTGAGTCTGGGTGTGCAGGTCCTAAAACATGGGGTCTTATTACATTTGATATTTATTTTTTAAAATATAAGTTTTCCCTTCTCCTTCATGCTAGTCATTAATAAACAGTAATGTTAAGCACTTGTTAAGCAATTTCTTTAGAAAACAATGTGTGATATTAGCTCAATATAGGCCTTCCTCTTCCAAAGCTTAATATGCAGTTCATTGATATTTAGATTTTAATTTTTCATCCAACCTTGCAATCTTATAAAATTTTAGTATTCAGAAAGACTTATGGGTTTATTTAGTTTTATTCCTATGTTTTTGCTGTGTAGACTGTTTTGTCTATTGTTTGAACTCTTCACAATGCCCATTGATTAAATGTGAACATTTTAGATATGCTTAGGATAAAAAGTAAAATAAGAGTTGTGTACAGATAGGGTCGTATTATGTGAAATAAAGCCTGGGATCAGGGGTCTAGTTAAGAAATACTTGCAGGAATTAGGGGAGAAATGTGGTCTGCCAGGACTTGGGCAGAAGAAATACACTAAATCATATTTGAGAGGTACTCGGCTTGAATTTGGTGACCCATGGGAGGTAGGAACGAGAGGCAGAAGGGAAGGGTAACTCATCCAGAAAGACTAGGATGGTTGACTGGGTGCGGTGGCTCATGCCTGTAATTCCAGCACTTCGGGAGACTGGGGCGGGTGGATCACCTGAGGTCAGGAGTTCGAGACCAGCCCGACCAACATGGTGAAACCCTGTCTCTATTAAAAATACAAAAATTAGCTGGGCGTGGTGGCTCATGCCTGTAGTCCCAGCTACTCAGAAGGTTGAGGCAGGAGAATCACTTGAATCCAGGAGGCAGAGGTTGCAGTGAGCAGAGATCATGTCACTGCACACCAGCCTGGGCGACAGTGAGACTTGATCTCAAAAAATAAAATAAAAAAAGGAAGACTAGGTTGGTGAAGTGACAGGCATTAGTGGTAGCAGGTGCTACAAGTACTACAGACTAGTTTGAAAAGCATTATGTTGGGGGCATCTTTAAAGTGGAGACAGCAGATAGGGGTTTCCTGAACAGGTCTGAATGGCAGATCAAGCTGTGGAGAGATTATGTGATGG
>NW_012099950.1:0-1011 GCF_000951045.1 Mandrillus leucophaeus
CTTGAACCTGGGAGGGGAAGGTTGCAGTGAGCTGAGATCACGCCACTGCACTCCAGCCTGGGCGACAGAGTGAGGCTCCATCTCAAAAAAAAAAAAGGGGGGCCAGCGTGCTGGCGTCACGCCTGTAATCCCAGCACTTTGGGAGGCCGAGGCAGGTGGATTACCTGAGGTTAGGAGTTCAAGACCAGACTGGCCAGCATGATGAAACCCTATCTCTACTAAAAATACAAAAATTAGCCGAGCCTGGTGGCAGGCGCCTGTAATTCCAGCTACTCAGGAAGCTGAGAGAGGAGAATGGCTTGAATTCGGGAGGTGGAGGTTGCAGTGAGCCGAGATCGTGCCATTGCACCACAGCCTGGGCAACAGAGTGAGACTCCATCTCAATAAAAAAAAAAAAAAAAAAAAAAAAAGTCAGACATGGGCCAGGTGCAATTGCTGAGGCCTGTAACTCCAGCACTTTGGGAGGCCCAAGCAGGAGGATCACTTGAGCCCAGGAGTTCATGACCAGCCTGGGCAACATAGTGAGACCCCATCTTTATAAAAACATAAAAATAAAATTGAATAAAGTAAAACATGGAAAAGCATTTGTTGGCATGGGCATAAAACATGTCTGGAGAGAAAGAAGGTTCTGGAAAGAGGGGATGGACAGGGACCCCGATGACTGAATCAGGGAAAAGAGAAAGCAGTGATCATGAAAGGATGTTTACAGGCACCCACGGCAGACTGGAGAATCCTTCGGGGAGACGGGGTGCTGCCTGCGCCCACCGACTCACGAAAGACAAATGGGGACTCAGGGAACACCCTGAAAGTCAGCCAAGGAAGGGGGTTTGGGCTGCAGAGGACACAGCCCAGCAGGTTTCTTTTTTTTTTTTTTTGGAGATGAAGTTTTGCTGTGGTTGTCCAGGCTGGAGTGCAATGGCGTGATCTCGGCTCACTGCAACCTCTGCCTCCTGGGTTCAAGCAATTCTCATGCCTCAGCCTCCCTAGTAGCTGGGATTACAGGCGCCTGCC
>NW_012099951.1:0-1103 GCF_000951045.1 Mandrillus leucophaeus
CGAACCCCAGAGGTGGATCTTGCAGTGAGCGCAGATCTCACTACTGCACTCCAGCCTGGGCGATAGAGCGAGACTCCATCCCAAAAACCAAACCAGACCAAACAAAAAACTTATATATCTTCTTTCTCAATCAATATGTGCCTTTACTTCCTGATTTTTTTTTTTTTTTTTTTTTTTGAGACAGGGTCTCATTCAGTCACCCACGCTGGAGTGCAATGGTGAGATATCGGCTCACAACAACCTCCGCCTCCCAGGTTCAACTGATTCTCATGCCTCTTGCTCCCAAATAGCTGGGACTATAGGCATGTGCCACCATGCCCAGCTAATTTTTGTATTTTTTAGTAGAGACGGGGTTTCGCCACGTTGGCCAGGCTGATCTCGACCTCCTGACCTCAACTGATCCACCCACCTCGGCAGCCCAAAGTGCTGGGATTACAGGCGTGAGCCACTGCGCTCCCCTACCGCTTTTTTAAAAACTTCTTGAACCAACTAGGATCTATTCAACTAGACTGTTGAATAGATGTGTTGAGAACAGACAACCTTAAAATGTTACTAGTCTTAAAGAGAAAGCAGACCGGGAGCGGTGGGTGGCTCAAGCCTGTAATCCCAGCACTTTGGGAAGCCAAAGTGGGCAGATCACATGAAGTCAGGAGTTCGAGACCAGCCTGGCCAACATGGAGAACCCCATCTCTACCGAAAACACAAAATTAGCCAGGCATGGTGGTGCGCACCTGTAATCCCAGCTACTTGGGAGGCTGAGGCAGGAGAATCCCTTGAACCCAGGAGGCAGAGGTTGCAGTGAGCGGAGACTGCGCCATTGCACTCCAGCCTGGGCAAAAAGAGCGAAACTCTGTCTCAAAAAAAAAAAGAAAAGAAAAGAAAAAAAAAAAATAGCTAGGAAGTATTCTATCCTCTTTAATTTTCTAAAACTGTTTATATAGAATTAAAATTATTTCATTATTAAATGTTTGGTAGAATTCAATAGTAAGGTCACCTGAAATGTTCTTTTTGTGAAGGTTTTTAACTACACATTCAATTTATTTTGGAGATACATGACTATTATTAATAGCTTTATCTACTTACTCTTTGTTTTTTTGTTTTTT
>NW_012099952.1:0-1061 GCF_000951045.1 Mandrillus leucophaeus
GGCAGGATCTCTATCTTACAGTTTTGAGGCAGAACTCCTTCATTGAGAAACCTGTTTTTGCTCTGAAGGCCTTAGATTAGGCTCACCTACATTATTGAGAGTAAACCTCCTTTATTTAAAGTCAACTGATTGTAAATGTTTTTTGTTTTTTTTTTTTTTGAGACGGAGTCTAGCTCTGTTGCCCAGGCTGGAGTGCAGTGGCGTGATCTCGGCTCACTGTAAGCTCCGCCTCCCGGGTTCACGCCATTCTCCTGCCTCAGCCTCCTGAGTAGCTGGGATTACAGGGGTGCATCACCATACCTGGCTAATTTTTGTATTTTTGGTAGAGACGGGGTTTCACCATGTTGACCAGGCTGGTCTCAAACTTCTGACCTCAGGTGATCTGCCCGCCTTGGCCTCACCTCCCAAAGTGCTGGAATTACAGGTCTGAGCCATCACACCCAGCCTGACTTTTTCTTTTAATAACTTTGGTAATAAATGGTAAATTAAAGTAGTGCCTGGCTCTCCTTGAGAGCCCTCAAGAGCAGTCTGCACTTTGTGTATGATTTTTTTTTTCATGCTGTTTTGGCCTTTATTAATTTTAGAACCAAAGGCAGTTTAAAACAGTGGAACTGGGCTGAGAGTGGTGCCTCATGCCTGTAATCCCAACACTTTGAGAGGCAGAGGCTGGCAGGTCACTTGAACCCAGAAGTTTGAGACCAGCCTGGGCAAAATGGCGAAACCACATGTCTACAAAAAAAAAAAAAAAGTACGAAAACTACAGGGGCATGCCCACCTGGCCACAGTATATTTTTAAGTAAGGAGTTCAGGTTTTAAAACAGCACATAGAAAATGATTACAATTTTATTTTTTAAGAAGTGTGTGTGGCCAGGCACGGTGGCTCATGCTTGTAATCCCAGCACTTTGGGAGGCCGAGTTGGGTGGATCACCTGAGGAGAGGAGTTTGAGACCAGCCTAGCCAACCTGGTGAAACCCTGTCTCTACTAAAAGTACAAAAATTAGACAGGCATGGTGGCAGGCACCTGTAATCCCCACTACTTGGGAGGCTGAGGCAGGATAAT
>NW_012099953.1:0-1692 GCF_000951045.1 Mandrillus leucophaeus
CCCCAGCACTTTGGGAGGCCGAGGCGGGCGAATCACAACATCAGGAGTTCGAGACCAGCCTGGCCAATATGGTGAAACCCCTGTCTCTACTAAAACTACAAAAATTAGCTGGGCATGGTGGTGCATGCCTGTAGTCCCAGCTACTTGAGAAGCTGAGGCAGGAGAATCGCTTGAACCCGGGAGGTAGAGGTTGCAGTGAGCCAAGATGGTGCCACTGCACTCCAGCCCAGGTGACAGAGCAAGACTGTCTCTCCAAAAAAAAAAAAAAAAAAAGAGCCAGTTGTATTCTGTGAATTGTCCCTTCATATGCTTTGCTCATTTTTTAATTAGGATAGTTGTTTTTTCCTGATCCATTTGTACATGTTCTTTATATATCCAAGGAATTAGCTATTTGCGTATGCTCTGAATTGATTTCCCCAGTTTGTTGTTTCTCTTTTGGCTTGACTTCTGTGGACGTGTGTTTCCCATGCAGAAGGCTTTGGCTTGTTTGTTTTGTTCTTTATCAGCCTTTTATGGCTTTTAAATTTTGAGTCATAGTTAGAAATATTTTCACCACTTTTAAGGTAAGGAAAGAGTTTGTACTAGTTTGTTCTCATGCTGCTAATAAAGACATACCTGAGATTGGGTAATTTATAAAGGAAAGAGGTTTAATTGACTCACAGTTCCACATGGCTGGGGAAGTCTCACAATCATGGCAGAAAGCTAATGAGGAACAAAGTCACATCTTACATGGCAACAGGCAAGAGAGCTTGTGTAGGCGAACTACACTTTATAAGAGCATCAGATCTTGTAAGACATATTCACTATCATGAGAATAGCATAGGAAAGACCTGTCCCCATGATTCAATTTTCTCCCACCAGGTCCCTCTTACAACATGTGGTAATTATGGGAGCTACAATTCAACACGAGATTTTGGTGGCAACACAGCCAAACCATCCATACCAGAGGTCTTCTTCTTAATAGTTTACATTTTTTGCTTTTTTTTTTTCTTTTTTGAGATGGAGTCTCACTCTGTTGCCCAGGCTGGAGTGCAGTGGCACGGTCTCAGCTCACTGCAAGCTCCGCCTCCCAGGTTCATGCCATTCTCCTGCCTCAGCCTCCCAAGTAGCTGGGACTACAGGTGCCCACCACCACGCCTGGCTTTTTTTGTTTGTTTGTTTGTTTGTTTTTTTGAGACAGAGTCTCATTCTGTCACCCAGGCTGGAGTGCAGTGGTGGGATATCAGGTCACTGCAATCTCCACCTCCCGGGTTCAAGCAATTCTCCTGCCTCAGGCTCCCAAGTAGCTAGGATTACAGGCGTGCACCACCATGCTCGGATAAATTTTGTATTTTTAGTAGAGACCAAGTTTCACCATGTTTTCCAGGATAGTCTCGATCTCCTGACCTCGTGATCCACCTGCTTCAACCTCCCAAAGTGCTGGGATTACAGGCCTGAGCCACCGTGCCCAGCCAACACCTGGCTAATTTTCTGTATTTTTAGTAGAGATGGGGTTTCACCATGTTAGCCAGGATGGTCTCAATCTCCTGACCTCACGATCCACCCATCTCAGCCTCCCAAAGTGCATAAGCCACCGCACCTGGCTCTTTTTTTTTTTTTTTGAGACGAAGTTTTGCTCTTGTTGCCCAGGCTGGAGTGCAATGGTGCGATCTCGGCCCACCCCTCCACCTCCCGGGTTCAAGCAATTCTCCT
>NW_012099954.1:0-3089 GCF_000951045.1 Mandrillus leucophaeus
AAATTGAACTACTTTTAAAAATATCGATTTCAAATCTTATAATCGAATACATGTTCAATTATGTAACATAAATTTACTTACTCTAGGAATTCAGTAATGTATTTCCGACTACAGTTTGACCAGCTCCAAGGACTCATGTGAAAACTTAAAACAGGGGCCATTACATGATATTGCATAACATTCATTTGTCTACATCTAGGACTATCATCATGTTGAACACCAAGTCTAAAAATAAAAATAAACACTTAAAAGGAATATCAAAAGATGCATACAATACTAGTAACAGATCCTTTATAATCACATTATAATACAATATAAAATATAGATAAATATGCTTATATCATAATTTGAACTCCATCTATCCATAAGGCCTTACAATGTTCATGTTTAGAAGTACCTGATGGCTGAGAAATATTATAGGCTGGTGATCTGGCATCTGAATCTACACAATCAAAATATTTGGACTCTGTTGCACCTCATCACAATATGGACCACAGCATTGATTAAAAAAAAGTTCCTGCAGGTTCGACATGGATATCCCATGTTGTGGATAGAGATGTATGTGGATAGAGATTAGGTAAAGGTAATACCACACTAAATTCTAGACCATTGACTATGGCTACAATATCACAAGAACTTCGTGAATCCCCAATTCTCATCATTCTACAGTATCCATCTATTTTATCTGAAAGACCCTAAATATTATTTCAGGTCCATACTTCCTAAGTGATGCTCAACAGAACTACAATAATAAAAACATTCCTAAAGAGCAGTCAAATCTTCATGACTTAATTATTAAGTAATTAGCACGTCGGCAGCAGATCCTATACAATCTGGGGGGGGAACTCAAGTATAAGCTCAAGTTTAAAAGGAACACTGAAACCACTTAATTCAGATCCTTGCCTGCTAAAATTTGTATTTAAACCATTTTTTAAATTAAACAACTTACCCATATACTAGAGACACCTAAAGAGTTTCTCAGGAAGAAAACAAATATCTAAGATGGTACTCTGCAAAAATAGTCTTCTACTGGTCAGCAGCCTTGAAAACCAGCACACAGTGCTACCCAGATGTTTCTGCACTACTTCTACTGTCCTCAAATATTCTGCTCATCCTATCCCCCCACTTCATAAACAACTTACAAAATAAAGTGCGTAGCTTGTTGATGATTATGAGATATAACCATGCAAAAAAGGAACTGAAGAGATGATCGTTTACTAAAAATTATCTCCATTTGAAATTATTATTCCCCTTGAAAGTTCTAATGATATCTCAAGGCATGAATAGGAAATTAAATGTGGTCAAACTAACACAGGCAACTCTAGACTCAGGTCCTTATTAGCAGATAACAAAGAAACACCAGGAGTTCTGAGGGGTACATTTAGAATCTTTTTTCAGAGGATACATTTGTAGGGGTTTCTGATTTTCCATGGGAGCTCCAAGGGTATCATGAGAAATCACGGCCTCTATTCTTATAACATAGAACCCCAGCATATTTTTCAGTAATGCAGGAAAAGGTAAGAGAATCCCAAATTTTTATGAGCAACTATGGAAAAAGTGAAAACTTAAAAAAAAAATCTTTTAGTAACTAAGAAATTCCCATGGGCAATATCCTCTGTTGGGGTACATTACTGAGAGCAAGAAATGAGTTGGTATTACAAATATTTGGGGGAGTCCCCCAGAACCAGGAGCCCACGCAGGCCCTCCCATAAAATGGTAGAGGACAGTACCTGGTCATATATAGGATAACAAGAGACAGAGGCCAGAAGTGCTTGTCATGTATCCAATACAGTAAAGGAAATAAAAGAATTCCCAAGTTCTAGTTCTTTGCTTAGTCTGTTGATCTGTGCAGCCTGTCTGACCTAACATAGATCACAAAAGAGCCAGAGTTAGCATTTCAGGGAAGAAAATTACACTAATAACATTTTATGAAGAAAAAAAGGTGCTAATTACTCAACTGAAGATGGAATTTCAGACATTCTGTGCAAAGATAAATAGAATACACATTAAGGAGGTGACAGAAAGTACTTACGTGTGCCCAAGTTCATGGGCTATAGTAAAAGCAGAAATGAGTCCTTTTTCTTCATTAATAAAGCAGCTTTGTAAAGGATCACATATGGTACCTAAGTATGATAAACCTGAAAAATTTCACATTTGTATTTCATCAAAATGGAAAACACTACCAAAATCATAAAGTAAGAACTTAATTTTGAAGCATTTAACCATTGACGTTATTACTTAGAAAAGAATGCAGAATTGGCTGTTCAATATTGAATGAATGTTTTAGAAAGTGAAAAAAAGAGAATGGAATGATTTATCTGCAGTTGAAATCGTCTTTGCAAATTTTTGGAATCTTTTACTGAAGCAAATAATCCAAAAATGTAGAGTGAGCAAACAACTTTTTGAAATATTTTTTTTAATTTTTTAAAAAGAAAAGAATATTTGCAGGAAGTACGAAGTGTTTTAACACATTAGTGTGGGTAGCAGGAAAGAGATTAAATGTGTTGATTGGTAATAGAAAAGCTAACAAGAGAAGAAAATGGCACGGAACTCTACAAATCAATGGAGTTTCTTTAATTTTTTAAGGTTTAAAGCAGTATACAAATATTCAATTATCATATGACATAAATGAAAAATATGTTAAGTGGTCAGAATAGTGTCTGGCATTTAATATATGTTAAATACAATAAAATGAATTTATAATATAAGCATTACTGCAGTCACTGAATAATTTTGTAACATTTCCGCAATAGGAAATGTATTGCAAATCAGGATCTGTTTAGTCCTGTATAAAGAATAACATGCAACTCAAATGTGCTGTTGAAAGATGAAGGTATGAACTGGCTGGACACCAAAGACAGCAATAATTATAGTTTATGCAGTCCTCTAAAAATAACATAGAATAAGACACTCAAAATAAATATTTATTAAAACAATCCATATTTCATCCCCAATCATGTTAGTTTTTCATTTACTTATTTTTTAGATTAACATAATCCCATGATTTTGCTATTACTACCCTACAATTTGGTTGTAAATTTACCTGCTTTCGTAGAACTCCTCCTTTCACCAAAAAAAAAAAAAAAAAA
>NW_012099954.1:8640-26973 GCF_000951045.1 Mandrillus leucophaeus
AGCCAAATAAACTAATTTATATTAGTTAAATGGAAATTAGAGCTGCTTGAATGAGGCAGGAAGAGAAAAAGAAGTGAAAGCATAGAAAACACAATAAGAAGACCTAATACAGATGGAGTAGAATCCCGCGGTGAAAACAGATAAAAGAATAGGATAAAATTCAAAAGAAAAAAATGAAAATTTTCCAAAATTGCTGAAAGATAAACAGTAGATACAGGACTCACAACATAGCCCAAGCAGGATAAATAAAAAGAAACATATCTATATTAGGATGAAGTTTTAATGAAACTGCTTTATATTCAAGACAAAGAGAGGATCTTATAAAAGACAGATCACCAAAAAAATCTACAACTAAACCCACTATAGATTTCTCAATAGCAAAAGGCAGACACAACACCATCATATATTCAAAATATTGAGAGAAAATAACTGTCAACCTAGAATTGGTAACTAGAAAACTATATTTCAAAAATAAGAGTATTTGCCTGTTAAATCAGGAAACAACTGAAGCCTATGAGTTATTTTAGTAAATTATTGAATCAGAAAGAGTGGGTTGTGAGAACCCCCGGCGTTGCAGCCAACTCAGACAGATGTGTAGGTACCCTGGGCACCTAATACTTGCAACTGGTGCCTGAAATAAGGATAGTTTTATAGGACTGAGTGCTTAAACCTGTGGAGTCTGACACAAACTCAAGGTATTAAATATCAGAAATGAATTGAATTGTAGAGTATTCAGTGTCTGGAGAGTTGAAGAACTGCTTGTTGGTGCGGAAATAACCCATATGTTTATTGTGAGTGACAACAGTTCAGACACACCAACTCTATTTTTTCTTTAGAAAGCACTATCAGAGATAAAGAGAGTCACTACACAGTTATAGAAAGTTCTATTCACTAAACTATATATCTAATAAGTTAGCCTTCAGCTAGATGAAGTAACTAATTGTAATATTATGTGAAGAAAGTGATAGAGATATAATTCATGTTTCAATTAGTAATGTAATTAGTAAATACACAGTTGATCTGAATTACACAATTAGCAAATTTGATTTAACAGCTGTCTCTTATACACATCTAGATGTGTATAAGAGACAGGTATAAAATCATCAGTTTCTTGCTATAAAGCTTTTGCATTTAGAAATTTCTTAATATAGAATAAACCGACTTCCATTAGCTCCTAGTTTAGCTCTTCCCTGCTATTTCGTTTTTTATTCTTAGGAGTTAAAAACTTGAACATCTTCTTAGCATTTAAAGTAGATGTCCTAACAACTAGAACGTTTTCGTTGTGCTTTAAGAGAAATGGAAGTTAAACTGAGGAATCCAAATAAGCTGGGGAAAAGTCAAAAGATGAAGTTCATTAGCCAATAGTTTTTAACAAAAAGGAAAGATTTGCTCTCTTTCTGACCACACTGTCAAAAGGTATTGCTTCGGCCAGATCCCGCTAGAAAACGAGCTTTTTCCTTACAACGAAGACTAAAATTAAGCAAGGAAAAAAATTTAAAAGAACAAAAAAGTTATTTCTCTGTAGAGAAATTATTTCCTCTGTAGAGTGTGAGGGAATTACCGGCTTCCTTAAGATTCTACAATTGATGCTTGCATGTTCAGTTTTTTAGTGAATCATCATCTTTTTATATGTTTCTCTTTTGTCAGGATAAGTTTAAGGGAAACACAATTCTTTCATGGACATTCTACAGTAGGATTTGTTAGTATCTTCAATTTGCCAAATTGTACAGTTCCAATATTTTCATTTTTAGCGCTGTGCAGATATTTGGAACACAGTAATGAGTCCATTACCAACCAAACTTAATGTTTCATGCTTAAAGGTATATACATTTTAAACTGAACATGTTAGTCAAATAAGAGATTTGTAAAAATATGCATCAAATGTGATTAGAGACCAAGCTCAAATATTCCCGTAAGCAGGCAACACCAACAAAACTCAAAGTAAATGGTTAATATTATGAAAACATGCCGCTGGTTGATGGTTTGTGTCTAGACTCATTCAAGCTAATTCTGGATTCTCTAAAAGTCTAAAGATAGAATAAAGCAGCATGGGCCCAAGCTTGATACAGGTTTCCTGTGTTTGGAAATAAAAGAAGCTGCATACAGTCACCCAATCTAGCCATCCTGAAGAATGAGAATCATTCCGCAACATATTTTGCAAAACATGGTCAGGAACTGAGGCAACAATAAATGTAAATGGAGATATGATGGGAAATCTAGTAATTACTACCAACATTTTGTGTTTATCATTAAGAACTCTCCTTAGTTTGTTATTTTTACATATTTCAGATGAGAAAATAAAATACTAATACTTGCATTAATATAAGCTGTGTGGTCTTGTGCAAATTATTCATCCTCATCTATAAAATTATAATAACAGTTGTTCTAATATAGTATCTAATAGGAAGCATTCAAATACCTTAACTATCATTATCATCATTACTCTTGACTTAAGGGATAATAATGCTTTCATCATCATATTATATGTTTCTGAATATCATTATAATTGATGTACATAGGAGTGGCAGAAAGCTATAAAACCATAACTGGGGACTAGAAGACCAACCATTTCTATAGGAACAGTTCAGAATGTCTAGCATTCAATCACTAAAAAAAGGTAAGAAATGACAGGTACTCAGTAAAAGTTTGTACTACTTAAGTATAAAGATGCGACAACAGGATATAGATAATGCAAGAAATATATTCAATAGATTCTTGTTAAGTGATCTCATAAAATACACTTAACAAAGTCAGAGAATAGTTTGTAGGGAGGAAGAAATTCAGTCTGTTGTAAAAATTAGAGCAACAAGTGTCTATTTCTACAAGTGTGGAAGACTGGCATTTCTAAAGAATCCCTTAACATAAACTAGATATTTAATAAAAACTAAGTTTCGATTTATGCCTAGCTTACATGACTAGTGAGGACTATCAAGTCCAAACCTCAGTGATTTAGCACTCATATGTCTGTGTGTCTCTCTCTCTCTCTCTCTCTCTCTCTCTCTCTCAATATGCAAGCATGCAGACATATGTACACACATACACACACAGTCATACTTTTCAAATTCTAAGTGGTAAGCAATGAATAATAAGGATAGATGCTATTCTGAGGGCAAATACTGATAAAAGTAATATTATCCAAAGAGTTAGAGCTTGCTAGAGGAAGCTTCAAGGTGGATGTGGATGTTGAGTTTTCTTCATTAAGCCAGGGACTCCAGTTATGAACACCCTTTGGATTTCAACAAGAAATAAAAATCTCTGGAAGAAAGCACACACTTTTTGAGCTAGCAATTTTTCAATCCCATGGCTTAATATTAAATAAATATAAGCTCAAAATCAAAGACCATCAAATAAATAAAGAAGAGAACATATGTAAAAGCAGAAATAAGATGTATGGCTATCAAGTATTTCAGATGTGTGAATTTTCAGATACATAATATAAAAATCATTCCACATAAGATGTTTAAGAAAATGAAATTCAATTAAAAACATGAACAAATATTTTTTAAATGTAAACAAAATGAACAGGTAGATTTTTAATAAGAACTAAGTAGTATCTTTTACATTGAAAAATATATATATTTTAAAATATAAAATGTGAAGTTTGGGTGAATACCAGATTAGACACAGCAAAAAAGAGAGCCAAATAAACTAATTTATATTAGTTAAATGGAAATTAGAGCTGCTTGAATGAGGCAGGAAGAGAAAAAGAAGTGAAAGCATAGAAAACACAATAAGAAGACCTAATACAGATGGAGTAGAATCCCGCGGTGAAAACAGATAAAAGAATAGGATAAAATTCAAAAGAAAAAAATGAAAATTTTCCAAAATTGCTGAAAGATAAACAGTAGATACAGGACTCACAACATAGCCCAAGCAGGATAAATAAAAAGAAACATATCTATATTAGGATGAAGTTTTAATGAAACTGCTTTATATTCAAGACAAAGAGAGGATCTTATAAAAGACAGATCACCAAAAAAATCTACAACTAAACCCACTATAGATTTCTCAATAGCAAAAGGCAGACACAACACCATCATATATTCAAAATATTGAGAGAAAATAACTGTCAACCTAGAATTGGTAACTAGAAAACTATATTTCAAAAATAAGAGTATTTGCCTGTTAAATCAGGAAACAACTGAAGCCTATGAGTTATTTTAGTAAATTATTGAATCAGAAAGAGTGGGTTGTGAGAACCCCCGGCGTTGCAGCCAACTCAGACAGATGTGTAGGTACCCTGGGCACCTAATACTTGCAACTGGTGCCTGAAATAAGGATAGTTTTATAGGACTGAGTGCTTAAACCTGTGGAGTCTGACACAAACTCAAGGTATTAAATATCAGAAATGAATTGAATTGTAGAGTATTCAGTGTCTGGAGAGTTGAAGAACTGCTTGTTGGTGCGGAAATAACCCATATGTTTATTGTGAGTGACAACAGTTCAGACACACCAACTCTATTTTTTCTTTAGAAAGCACTATCAGAGATAAAGAGAGTCACTACACAGTTATAGAAAGTTCTATTCACTAAACTATATATCTAATAAGTTAGCCTTCAGCTAGATGAAGTAACTAATTGTAATATTATGTGAAGAAAGTGATAGAGATATAATTCATGTTTCAATTAGTAATGTAATTAGTAAATACACAGTTGATCTGAATTACACAATTAGCAAATTTGATTTAACAGACAAATGCAGAACTCAGAGAATATATACTCTTTTTAAGTATACATGGAGTATTTTCTTAAATTAGTTACATAATAGATCATTAAGGAAACATCAAGATTTCAAAGAATATCAATAGATCACATTCTCCAGCCACAATAAAATTAAATTACAAGTCAATAAACAAAAATAACAAGTCTCCACACATTCAGAAATGTTTAAATTCATTTTTAAATAATTCATGAAGCAGCAAATAAATCATGATTGATTTTAAATATGTTTTACATACATTTAGAATTTTTAATGGCATGGAAAATACTAATAAAAACTTATGGGACCCAAAAAACTGATACCCTGAAGTAAGTTGATGGTCTTAAATAGTAAAATTATAAAAGAAGAAATCCTGGACATTAATCAGTTAAGCAATCAACTTACAAATAGAACAGCAGGAGTAAATTGAAAAACAAAACTACAAGAAAAATAACAAAGAGTAGACATTCATGAAGTAAAAATAAGACATAAAAAGCAAATAGTTGGTTCATTAAAAACACAAATGAAATAAACACTATTTCAGTGAATTGATCTATTAAAAAGGGGGCACAAACAATATCAAAAATAAATTGAGACACAGCTAGAGGGAGAAAGTTTAAAACAATAAGAAAATGTTATGAAAATAATTTAAGCTAATAAATGTTACTAGTAAAAGACATAGTCGAATATCTAGAAAGAATAACTTTTCAAATATATTTAAGAAGACATAAATAAAATCTGATTTCCACTGGAGAAACTCCATAAATGGTTAACATTCCGCAAATAAATATGATGGCAAGTAAACGCAAATGGTTTTCTACGTGGGGCCTACCAACTGTTCAAATGTTGAAAGGATGTATCATTCCAATAGCACATAAAATCTTCTAAACTTGGGGGAAAAAGTAATACATCCTAACTCATTTTATAAGGTGAATGAAACCTTACAATCAAAATTAGAAAACTACACTAAAATAAAGGAAAATTACAGGTCATTTTCACTCCTGAAAATGTATGCATGAAATTAGCAAGTGGAATCTAGCAGTGTGGAGGGCGTAGAGAAGGAAAAGTCTTGTTCAAGGTTGATTTACCATTAGAAAAATCCATGCTGCAATAAACATGGAAATGCAAATGTTTCTTCATCATGCTGATTTCAATTCCTTTTGCTATATACCCAGGAGTGGGACTGCTATATCATATGGTAGTTCTATTTTCAGCTTTTTGAGAAATCTTCATACTCTTTTCCATAATGGCTGTAATAATTTACCAGCAACAGTGTACAACATAAGTATACATCAATGCATACGTAGATAAAGAAAATGTGGTATATACACATAATGGAACACAATTGAGCCTTTAAAAAAGAACATTCTATCATTTGCAACAGGATGGATGAACCTGTAGGGCATTATGCTCAGTAAATTAAGCCAGGCATAGAAAGACAAATATATGATCTCATTTACATGGAATCTAAAAAAGTTGAACTCTGATAAGTAGAGAGAAGAATGGTGGTTTCTGGATGCTGAGGGAGTGTGGGCAGATATTGGAGGTAGGGAATGAAGAAGTTCTTAGTCAAAAGGTACATCGTTTCAGTTAGACAGGAGGACAGTTAGACAGGAGAAATAAGTTTTTGTGATCTATTGCCACAAGAGGGTGACGATAGTTATAATAATGTATCATAATAACTAAGAAAGTACATTTCAGATGTCTCACCAAAAAAAAGAATAATAGGTATATTAATTAGCTTGATTTAATCATTCCACATTATCTATGTATATCAAAACACCACATTTTACCCCAAAAATGTATATAACTATGATTTGTCAATTAAAAATAGTATTAATTTTAAAAATCTAGGGAATTCACCAGATTAACCCATTTATACAGGAGGTTGCACATTTTTTTTGTCTGAAAAATCAGACCTTGGTGATGAACTTGAGCAGTAGGATATATATAACTTCCACAAAATTAGCGTTCCAATAATGGAACACTAGACATAAATGGGTTAAGATGAAATAATCATGTGATCATTTCACTATCTGCAGAAAAAACACTTAAGAAAATAAAACATATATCATTGTTTAAAAGACTCAGAAGACAAAGATAATAAATTTATCTGCTAAGAACCTATAACAAATATTTTTCTTAATGGTGAAACCTTAAAATATTCCTTTTAAAATCCAGAAAGGTCTCTTTATCTTCCTATAAGAGGTTTGTATCTTGCAGTAAGACAAGAAAAGCGTTATAAGGATTAAAAAACAGGCAATATATTGCCATAATTCACAAACATAATTATTCACATAATAATCCAAAAGAATCTACAAGTGAAAATATGAGAATTAATTAAAGTGATGAATCAGGTGGCTGCATTTAAAAATCAACAAGCCAAATAATCTGTTGCATTTCTATGGACCAGCACCATAAAACATTTACTTTAACAATAGAAAATAAAAGTCTTTTTTTTTTTTTTTTTTCTCCAAGATGGCTAACTGGAGGTATTTTTGGCATGCCTCTCACACCTGGAAAGACAAAATAGTATGTGGGACTCACACTGTGAACTTTTTTCCAAGGAGCAACCCAGAAACTTAACCAAAAAATGGAAAGAAACCACAGACCCTTTGAAGGAAGCAATGGGCAACAGCCTACATCATGACCAGACGGAAAATGGGGCCTCCCAAGTATGAATCGGGGAGAGCCTGCCACCGTGAGACACACTCCCACAGGGGAGCCAGGAAATCCAGGCCATGGGGGGAAGGCATTAACCCTACCCAGTGCTGCAGCTGATTTAGAGAGCAGTGGGGAATAAACAAGAAGGAGCAGCATCAGTGTATGTACTCCCAGTCTCCAGCAGGGATGGAAGAAAGCCATTTCTGATCCTTTCTCACAGGGAACCTCACAAAAGTTGGCCAGCTAATTCAGGCAGTGGTAACAGGTTGAGAGAAGCTCCCAAATGAGGTTTGCAATATAATCTCAAGTGGGAGCGAACCTCATTGACCAGACCCGAGGAGCAAGCCTAAAGTGTGTTAACACCACGGGGGCAAGAGCTGGACACCTTTGCTTCATGGGCAGACAGGAAAGGGTGTGGCCTGAAAGCCACTCTGTCTCCATAGGGAAGGCTTATGGTCTGGGGCAGTTTTGAGTTCTGAAACAAGCTGCCTGAACCCCAGTTAGCTGCTGTTAGCAGATCATTGTGGGTGTTAAGACCTGCCTTGCAAGAGTGTGGGAGCTGAGTGGGGCTTACTGCCACCTCCCAGTGTAGATTCTTTTGTGTATCAGAGGCAACTGTGCTCCTCCCTGGAACATTACTCTAGCAGCCAGGAAACTGTCCTCAGCTTCCCACTGGGGCTGCTGCTTGTGTCTACATGTGCGGAGCCAGAGCACAGACTTGCCTGACCCATCCCCAACCTAGCTTTGCCCCTCCACCTGCCCTGGTAGCATAACACAAAAGACAAGGACATTTGCGAGTTCCATGGCTCCATCCATTGCCTGAGATATCAGAGTACCTCCCCTAAGTAACATAAGGTAAGCGCAAATTCCACTGCTACCACCATAACTGGTGTACTTTTGAAAGCACCATCTCCTAGCTGGTGTGCAACTGAACAGCCAGTTACAACATCTGTAAGTCCAATTTTCTCCTTCCTGGCTCAGGAAGGTGCCTGCATCACCCTGGCTAACCAGGAGATCTTGAGTCTGTCCATGAGCCAGTACATCACTACTACAGCTGACATTTGAGAAAGCCAACACACTAAGGCTACTTATAATGAAGGAAATCTCAGAGTCTACATCACTCTCCTCCCACCTCCATCAGAGCTGGTACTGGTACCTGCTACTGGAAAACTAGAGGACAGGCCACATCTCTGGATCCCTTGAAGACATTGTCCAGCACCAACCTGGGGTGTGGCGGCATCACTGGGCAGCTACACCCAAAGGAGCAGCAGGATTCACAGAAGCCTGGCTCTCAGGGACTGCTACTTCTAGGGGGAAGGGGAGTTTACCATATTAAGGAAGCACTCCGTGGGACAAAAGAAACCAGACTGGAGGCCATGAGTCCCTGAATTTTCCACCTGTGGGGAGTTTCAGCAGAGGCATAGGTACAGTTCTGAGCTCAGTGGGGAAAATCTGTAGCCCAACCCCAAGAGTTAAGCAGCCCTGGGGCTCATAAAGGGTCTTAGAGAAGGGGACTTCTCCCCCTCGCCATCTGTAGACAGCCTTTCTGGAGTGCTTCAGGGTGACAACATCCCCACGGGAGGAGCACCCTCCAGGTCCAGGTTTGCACAAGAGGTAGAGTCACAACCCCTTTCTAAATGGAATATGAGCATTCCTAGAAATGAAATGAGGTGTTTGTCTGATCTGAATAGCCAGAACATTGGGTCGGGAATGTGACTGGGTGGTGGATCGCTTTCCTGCTGGCTTGGAAGGAGAGTCATGGTGGCTCCTTCTTTTCCCCTTGAAAAGACCTCAGGGCAGCTTCTCCAGCCTGCTCTGTCAAGGCTGAGATGTCTGCCCAACTCTGGGGTCTTGCATTTACTCAACTGCTTTAGCCACAGCCAGTTTTTACCCACAGGTACCTCTTACTGGCCTGAAGCATGAACTATTCAATCCAGTAAATAAAATACTGGGATAAAACACTTTTTACAGTGCACTCCATGGGGCAACAAAATAAGCGTCATAAGACCTCTTCCATTCCAGCCACACAGAAGACAGTGAACCCACAGACCCACCAGATCACTATGACAACCAACATCTGAGAAACCCATTGCATGGATTTTCTATAACCGAAGAACTCATACTGAGTCCACCACTGAAAGCACCCAAAACCAAAGCTAGGTGACAATAAACTATGAACATTAAGGGCACATCCTCAATGGGGGAAAAGTGAAATTCTAAAAAAAAAAAAAAAACCCAGTTGAATCAAAATTAATACAAAAATAATTAGAAGAAATAGTCTACCCAAATGAGAAGGAACCAGAAAAATAATTCTGGCAATATGCAAAACAGGGTTGTATAACATCCCCAAAAGATCACACTAACTCTCCAGAAGTGGGTGTAAGCCAAAATGAAATATTTGAAATACCAGATAAAGAATCCAAAAGGTTGATTATTAAGTAACTCAAGGAGATACAATAGAAAGGTGAAAAAACAACATAGGATTTTTCAAAAATTCAGTATATAAATAAAAAATGTTCTAAAGAGATATTTTAAATTAAAAAAAATCAACTTCTGGAAATGAAAGGCACATTTAGGAAACTAGAAAATGCAGTGCAAATTTTAACAATAGACTAGAAGGAGTCTAACAATAGACTAGAAGGGATAATTTCAGAGCTCAACGACAAGACTTTCAAATTAACCAAATCAGACAAATTTTTTTTAAAAAGAATGAAAATAAATGAACAAAGTCTCCAAGAAATATGAGATTATGTAAAATGGCCAAACCTAGGAATTACAGGTGTTCCTAAGGGAGAAGAAAAATCAAAAAGTTTGTAAAATCTATTTTGGGAATAACTGAGGAAAACTTCCCTGGCCTTGCTAGAGATTTAGACATTCAGACACATTCAGACATTCAGAAACTCAAAGAACTCCTGAGAAAATCATTGCAAAAAGGATATCACCAAGGCTTACCATCATCAGGCTATCTAAAGTCAACATGTAGGAAAGAACCCCAAGGCCAGAGAGATTAACTACTGAATTCGATCAGACATTCAAACAAGAATTAGTATCAATTCTACTAAAACTATTACAAAAGATGAAGGAGGGAATCCTCCTTAACTTATTTTACAAAGCCAGTATTGCCCAGATACCAGTCAAGAAAGGACATAGCCAAAAAACAACAACAACAACAACAACAACAAAAAAACCACTACTGAACAATATCCCTGATGAATATAGGTAGAAAAATCTTCAACAAAATACTAGCAAACTGAAGAGTGCATCGAAAAAATAACTCACCATGTTCAAAGAGGTTTAATTCTAAGAATGCAGGGATGATTCAACATACACAAGTCAATAAATGTGATTCATCACATAAACAGAATTAAAAACAAGAACCATATGATCATATCAATAGATTCAGAAAAAGAACTTGATAAAATCCATCATTCCTCTATGATAAAAATTCTCAACAAACTAGGCATAGAAAGAACATATCTCAAAATAATAAAAGCCATATATGACAAACCCACAGCCACAATCATATTGAACAGAGAGAAGCTGAAAGCAATCTCCCTGAGAAGTGGAACAAGACAAAGATGCCCACTTTCACCACTTCTATTCAACATATTACTAGAAGTCTTAGCCAGAGCAGTCAGGCAAGAGAAAGAAATAAAGGGCATCCAAATTGGAAAAGAGGAAGTCAAACGATCTCTGTTCACTGATTATATGATGGTATACCTAGACCATCTTACAGACTCCTTCAAAAGACTCCTAGATCTGATAAATCAGTAAAGTCTTAGGTTTCCAAATCAGCATATACAAATCAGTATCACTGCTATACACCAAAAACAACCAAGCAGAGAATCAAATCAAGAACTCAAACCCTTTACAACAGTTGCAAAAAATAAAATAAAATACCTAGGAATACACTTAACCAAGGAGGTGGAAAATCGCAACAAGGAGAACTATAAAACACTGCTGAAAGAAAATATAGATGAATAATAAATGAAACAAACAGATACATCCCATGCTCATGGACTGGAAAAATCAGTATCATTGAAAATGACCATATTGTCAAGAAATCTACAGATTCAATGTATTTCTATCAAAATATCAATATCAGTTTTCAAAGAATTATAAAACAACAATTATAAAATTCATATAGAACCAAACAGGAGCCCAACAGCTAAGGCAATCCTAAGCAAAAAGAATAAACCTGGAAGCAACACATACACAACTTCAAGCTATACTACAAGGGTATAGTAACCAAAATGGTGTGGTACTGGTATAAAAGCAGACACATAGACCAATGGAACAGAATAGAAAACCCACAAATAAAGCCAAATACTTACAACTAACTGATTTTTGACAAAGCATACAAAGACATAAGTTGGAGAAAGAATACCCTATTTAATAAATGATGGTGGGAAAGTTGGATAGCCACATGTAGAAGAATGAAACTGGATCCCTATCTTTCACTTTATACAAAAATCAACTCAAGATGGATTAAATACTTAAATCTAAGATTTGAACCCATAAAAATTCAAGAAGAAAACCAAGGAAAAACTCTTCTGGACATTGGCCTAGGCAAAGATTTATGACTAAGAACCCAAAAGCAAATGCAACAAAAACAAAAATAAATAAGTGGAACCTGATTAAATTAAAAAGCTTCTGCAAAGCAAAAGAAATAATCATCAGAGTGAAAAGACAATGCAGAGTGGGAGAAAATATTTGCAAACAATGCATGTGACAAAGGACTAATATCCAGAATCTACAAGAAACTCAAGCAAATCGGCAAGAAAACAAATAATCCCATTAAAAAGTGAGCAAAGGACATGAGCAGATATTTCTCAAAGCAGATATACAATTGGCCAACAAACATATGAAAAAATGCTCAACTTTACTGATCATCAGGAAAATGCAAATTAAAACTGCAATGAGATACGATCTTACCCCAACCAGAAAGGCCATTATTTATAAAGTCAATCAACAACAGATATTGGCATAGATGTGGTAAAAAAGAAATGCTAGTACACTGTGATAAGAATATAAATTAGTATAACCTCTGTGGAAAATAGTATAGAGATTTCTCAAATAACTAAAAATAGATCTACCATTTGATCCAATAATCCCACTACTGGGTATATACCCAAAGGAACAGAAGTCACTATTTCAAAAAGACACCTGCACACATATGCTACCTCAGCACAATTCAGGACTGCAAAAATACCTAATTATCCATCAACTGATGAGTGGGCAAGAAAATGTGGTATGTGTACACCATGGATTACTACTCAGACACAAACAAAAAGAATGAAATATTGTCTTTTGTAGCAATTTGGATGGAACTGGAGGCATTATTCTAAGTGAAGTTACTCAAGAATCAAAAACCAAATACTGCATGTTCTCACGTATAAGTGGAAGCTAAGCTATGGGTATGTAAAGGCATACAGAGTGGTACAATGGACACTGGAAGCTCAGAAGAGGGAAGGGTGTGAGGGTGGGAGGGGGGTGAGGAGTGAAAAACTGAGTGAAAAACTGCCTATTAGGTACAATGTGCACTACTCAAGTGATGGGTGCACTAAAATCTTAAGACTTCACCATGATATAATTAATCCATGTAACCAAAAACCACTTGCACCTCTGAAGCTATTGAAATAAAAAAATTAACAAATTAAAAAATTAAAGTCTAGCAAAAGTTGTACATGACACATCGACAGAAAATAATTATTGAATGACATTTTAAAAGTCTTACTTAAACAGACAGATAAATGTTTTGAGAACTTAACATGTTGATTCTAAAACTTCCATAGATGAACAAAAGTCCAAAAATAGCCAAAATACTCTTGAAGAAAATAAGCTGGTGGTATATACCCCACTGATTAATATTTATTATAGAACTATAAAAATGAAAATATTACAGAACTGATGCATGGATAAATAGCAAGTATGGTCCCATAAAATTGTGGCATGATGTTGCGGACTCAAGTGCATACTGAAATTTTATATATGACATTGCAGATTCTCAGAAAAAGAGAGGAATTGTTCAATGTATAGTTTGGAAAATTGGTTATTCAAATAGAAAAAGATTATGAATGTAATTTCACAGTGAACTTCAAAGCAATTGTTTATTTTGAGGGTTAGAAGAAGGGTTTTTTTGTTTCTGTGTTGTTTTTTGAATCAGGTACAACTGATTTTTAAGAGTGGTTTAATTTGGGGAGTTGAGAGAGGGAAGGAAAGATGTTAAAAAGTAATGTTTAGATGAAAACAAAAGGTATGAATGTGGTTATAGAGTTCAGGTTTAACAAGGAAAATTTTTGGCTTTTTTTTAACCTATGTGTTATATGGTTAACCATCAAGGGATATAACAAGTTATTCCAGCTTTTCCAAATACTAATCATATTGGTTTTAAGAAGTCTCCATAATCACATGTGGCATTTCCCTTTATCTGTGGGAGTAGATGATGCAACCCACACAGTGACTTCGAACTTCTTTGATAGAATTTCCACTGCCTTGTTGAATTTCTCACTGTATTGCATATCTTGCCAAGTGTGAAATAATGAGTTTAGGAAAACTTCAAGACTACACATCATTTTGCATGAATAATACCCATTAGAGCTAAGGAGACTGACATGTTTTGTAGCATTTCCAGGTAAATGAAAATTTTATTGGCATTCACCATTTACTAGCTTTGTACAATATTATAAAGGTAGAAGCAAAATAGCAGCACATCGTGCTTGGCTTATAAGGATTGCTTTAACACCATTACATTAAATAAACAACGTGCATAGTGTATTGGAAGTGCCAACTCTTGCAAATTTACAATACTTAAATATACTTAACATTCTAATGTATTAAAAGTATAAAGAAAAAAACTAAACAAGCATTTATAGCGATACTATGAAATCTCCAATAATTGTTTTGACTGTTGCCTTTCGCTCTTTAGTGCAACTTTTCCACATTGTAATTACTATATTGTATTGCTTTGTGTTTCCTATTTGTTATACATAACTTCAGAGCTAAGTACCAGTACACCAAGTACTGCAATCACCTTTCACTTATTGTACATGCAAAGTAACAGCATACAGTTTTGGTGATTAACAATATTCCTTTTTTTCTTTAATAAAGGATATTTATTTGAATTTTTAAAAGGAATAAAACTAAATCTCTACCTAATACGATATCAAAAAAAATTACCCCAATGGATTAGAGATTTAAATGTTAAAGGACAAATTTTTAAATATTTACAAGAAAACAGGGTATGTTTAGACCTTGAGTTACACAATGGTTTCTTAACGAAGAAACAAAAAAGCTAACGCTAAAAGAGTAGGTTTATAAATTCAGCTACATTTTATATTTTCACACATAAAAGAATGAAAACAAAGCAACAAACTGCTAAAAGGTATTTGTAATATGTATAAACCAAAAGGGTTTGGTATCAGGAAGTTATAAAGAATACCTGAAAAGCAGTTAAGAAAGCAACAAATACCACACCACAAATATAGGCAATGTTTCTTTCATTTATTTCATTCCTTACAGAAAAAGAAATACAAATATATGAAAAGATGCTTGAATTCATTAGCAATCAGTGAAATAAAAATTCTAATGGTAATAAAATATATTACTTTTAGACTAAAAAAGATGAGAAATCTGAAGATACCCAGTATTTATAAAGATATAATCAAAAGGAATGTTTATTGATAAATGTATAAATTGGTATAACCACTTTAGAAAATAATTTGTCATATCTTATAAATGTGAATATTAGCTTACTTAATGGCACAGGCATCTTAATCCTAGGGATATACCCTAGCTCTTCCAGTGAAGTTCATGACACAAGAAAGTAGAATCAGCCCAAATACACACTAATATGATATAGATATATAAACTGTAGATGAAATATTATATAACAGTGAAAATGCATGAACTTTGACTACAGAATTCAAAAATAAGCAAAGTAATTTTTGTTTAGGAACACATATATATGTAATAAAAGCAAATGCTTTTTGTTTAGGAACATGTACATATGTAATAAAACTATTTTTCAAGAGACAGAAGGAATTGGTAAACACAAAATTCATGCTATTGGCTACCTCATGGGGAAAAGCAGAGAGATGGAAAATGACTGAGCATAGACCACGCAATACTAGTGGCAAAGTTCTAACTTAGATCTAATGGTGAATTCATGGCTATTCATTTTTTTATTTCCCTTTAAACTGGCATATAGGTGATTATGTATTATTTCTCATGCACAGCATTTGATATTTAGTAATTTGCAAATAAATGTTAGTTCTTATTATTTTGTAAAATTTACAGCAGCAGAATGAAATAAGTGACAAGTGTAATAATTTATCAAGATAATTTTAATCAAAATCACTAAAATGAAAAATGGAAAAAAGCCTAAACATTATTTTAAATAATTCAATAAACAATTACATAAGCTAAACTTAATTGACAAAATAACTTACCTAATATGTTACATTTCTCTTTAGATGAACAAATGTCTTCCCTTAAAATAAAAGATTTATTTTGAAGCATTTTTGGAAAATATTTTTACAACAAGCCAAAATAAAAACAAAGAAACTTTAACTATGATATGACTACTACCACAAGCTAACTTCTAAAATCTAGTTCATATTAACCTCTCAAAAAGTCTAAACCTAGAGTAATACACCATTTGTCCACATCAATAAGCAATACGTACTATATAGTGAGTGTTGTAAATAGTTGAATCATTAACCAAGTTCAGTGAAAAACTTTCTATTTTTAATGTCTCTGCTTTTACTTACAAAGTATATGTAATATAATTTACCCTCATGACGATTCAATGTCATCATGAGCTTCAGTTATCATTCTTTCATGCAAAATAATGGTGTTCTCAGATGTTACCAAGTTGCTTAATTTTTTTTTTGCTTCTGCGTTACTTAGTCCACGGCCATTCAATTTGACAGTCCTTGTGTCTCCTTTCTAATCACCTCTTTCTCATAGCCCTTTCTTCCTCCCATATTTAATCTGCTATCTCCAATCTCTCTTGCTTGGCTTCTAACTACAGTCCAAGGAAGAACCATGGACTATATATAATATAATACTATGTATAAAATTAAATCAATTCTGCTTTGGTTTTGAAAAGAGATTAAAGTACAGTCATGCACTGCATAACATGTTTCAGTCAACAATAGACTGCATATATGACATCGGTCCTATAAGATCATAATACCATATTTACACTGTACCTTTTCTATGTTTAGATAGGTTTAGATACACAAATGCTTACCATTGTGTTACAAATTCCTATAGTATTCAGTACAGTAACATGCTGTACAGGTTTGTAGCCTAGGACCACTAGGCTATACCATATTGCCTAGGTGTCTAATAGGCTACACCATCTAGGTTTGCATAAGTACACTCTATTATGTTTGCATAAAGACTAAATCACCTAATGATGCATTTCTTGGAATGTGTCCCCATCATTAAGCAACACATAACTGTACATGAACTACGTGTTAGCTATTTTACATAGGCTAAAGCTTTTCGTTTTAGAATTCCAGACAGCTGAGATTTCTTTGAGTTTGATGCCTAAATAAAGGATTTCTTTGGTTAGTCAAACAAATATCAAACCTAGGATTTATATATTCTGGTAGTATCACTGTCGCTGAAACAAAGGTGTGAATTAACAATGTATAGTATTGCTTGTAAAATGAATAATAATTTTATAATAGCAGAAGCTGTTTTTCATACAAATAAGTAGGTTTGAGAACAACCCTAGCAAACGTAGCTTGGCAATTAAGGCAGGCATTAAGCATCAAAACAAGGAACAGATAAATACATTTTTAAAAGCAAAGGGAGTCCAAAAAGTGGACAAACGAAAGAAGAAAGTTGTTCTTCTTTCCAAGCAACTGAAATACCAAGAAGGGAATGAACAAAACCTGCTCTCAGTTCCATAACTATGTTAATTTCTTAATTCTCTCATTCTGTCACTAATATCGTTAGGAAATTGTTTTGTTTAGATCAAACCATTACTCAGCAACCTGACATTGCTAATTTCCTAGAGAACTAACTAGTATTCTGGTTAGAAAGAACAAAAGAATGCTTTTATTCGATAGTTTCTTTTGTAGTACAAATTCTCGTAGAACACTTCTGTGTATTATTAACAAAGAATTAAGAAGAAGTATCAGTCATGCAGGAAGGAAGAATAAAGGATTGTATGGGAAAGATTATTTCTATAATCATACCTAGTGATAAGAATAGCAGCGTCATGGTGGGAAGGGTGAACATCATCAACGTCATTCTGAGTTTGTTGCCATGAACAAAAGTTATTTAATGTGGTAGCACCATCAAAATTAATGACTGGCCCTTCCTATGCAAAATAAGCAATGCAATACTGTATCAAAATATTAATGTCCTCTTTTCCTTCCAAGTTTATCAGCATCTGCACAATTTATCAAATAGCATTCTCACAGGAAAATGAAGGAGTGACAGCATCTCTTCTTCATATATTAACTACAACATATTTTAGCAATATCTAAAACGTGATCAAAACTGAATCTAATTCGATCTTCTTAATATAACCATCCAATATTTAGGAAAAACTTTTAAAAACTACTATATTTTAAATCCTCTGACATTAGGATTATAAAAATGAATACTAAAGTTTTTAATCTTTTATTTTTGACTTGTTTATTCATTTTTCCTTTGCTCAGTTAAACACTGTTGTCATTCTATTTTATTTCCACCACAACACATAAGGGTAATCTCATTCGTTTTCAAATCAAGTCTTTAAAGCAAACTTTAAAAACATCTCATTTCTAATAAGAGTTCCATAATCTCTATGTATTGTCACTAAAAACTTACTACAACTAAGGTTACTAATTTTAGACCTGTTTCTTACCTCCTCGTGGTGAATCATAACTAATTTTACCACTACTATGTGTATAAAACTTCCAATACTTGGATCTTTGTAGATTGTTGCAACCTGCATGTAAAAAAATG
>NW_012099954.1:27023-35747 GCF_000951045.1 Mandrillus leucophaeus
TGTTAGCTATTTTACATAGGCTAAAGCTTTTCGTTTTAGAATTCCAGACAGCTGAGATTTCTTTGAGTTTGATGCCTAAATAAAGGATTTCTTTGGTTAGTCAAACAAATATCAAACCTAGGATTTATATATTCTGGTAGTATCACTGTCGCTGAAACAAAGGTGTGAATTAACAATGTATAGTATTGCTTGTAAAATGAATAATAATTTTATAATAGCAGAAGCTGTTTTTCATACAAATAAGTAGGTTTGAGAACAACCCTAGCAAACGTAGCTTGGCAATTAAGGCAGGCATTAAGCATCAAAACAAGGAACAGATAAATACATTTTTAAAAGCAAAGGGAGTCCAAAAAGTGGACAAACGAAAGAAGAAAGTTGCTCTTCTTTCCAAGCAACTGAAATACCAAGAAGGGAATGAACAAAACCTGCTCTCAGTTCCATAACTATGTTAATTTCTTAATTCTCTCATTCTGTCACTAATATCGTTAGGAAATTGTTTTGTTTAGATCAAACCATTACTCAGCAACCTGACATTGCTAATTTCCTAGAGAACTAACTAGTATTCTGGTTAGAAAGAACAAAAGAATGCTTTTATTCGATAGTTTCTTTTGTAGTACAAATTCTCGTAGAACACTTCTGTGTATTATTAACAAAGAATTAAGAAGAAGTATCAGTCATGCAGGAAGGAAGAATAAAGGATTGTATGGGAAAGATTATTTCTATAATCATACCTAGTGATAAGAATAGCAGCGTCATGGTGGGAAGGGTGAACATCATCAACGTCATTCTGAGTTTGTTGCCATGAACAAAAGTTATTTAATGTGGTAGCACCATCAAAATTAATGACTGGCCCTTCCTATGCAAAATAAGCAATGCAATACTGTATCAAAATATTAATGTCCTCTTTTCCTTCCAAGTTTATCAGCATCTGCACAATTTATCAAATAGCATTCTCACAGGAAAATGAAGGAGTGACAGCATCTCTTCTTCATATATTAACTACAACATATTTTAGCAATATCTAAAACGTGATCAAAACTGAATCTAATTCGATCTTCTTAATATAACCATCCAATATTTAGGAAAAACTTTTAAAAACTACTATATTTTAAATCCTCTGACGTTAGGATTATAAAAATGAATACTAAAGTTTTTAATCTTTTATTTTTGACTTGTTTATTCATTTTTCCTTTGCTCAGTTAAACACTGTTGTCATTCTATTTTATTTCCACCACAACACATAAGGGTAATCTCATTCGTTTTCAAATCAAGTCTTTAAAGCAAACTTTAAAAACATCTCATTTCTAATAAGAGTTCCATAATCTCTATGTATTGTCACTAAAAACTTACTACAACTAAGGTTACTAATTTTAGACCTGTTTCTTACCTCCTCGTGGTGAATCATAACTAATTTTACCACTACTATGTGTATAAAACTTCCAATACTTGGATCTTTGTAGATTGTTGCAACCTGCATGTAAAAAAATGGAGGATTAGTTGTTTAAAATGAATATTTCTTCTCAAAAGTAAGTTGAAATCAGTCACAGAGTATCAATTCTCCAATTGCACTGTACGTAGGAATCTTGGGATCTCTTAGAGTGCTTTAACAAATCCTCATGTTCACACCATGTCCCTTACCAAATAAATCAGAATCTGCAGGATTGAGACCCAGGCATCTTAAAGATTCTCAAAATTTGAGTATCTTAAACCTTGCTACTGAGACTGATCCATGGATCAGCAGCATCCACATAACCTAGAGCTGATATGAAACAGAATCTCAGGCCCCACCCTGGATTAATGATTCACAGTCTGCACTTTAACAAGATCTCAAGTGTTCTGAACACATGTTAGACTTTGGAACTGCTGTTATGGATGATTCAGCAAGAAATTCACTTCATTCTGTGTCATAATCCACAATTTACATGACTACAATATTCCATAAAAATATGTAAGTTTTACCTATTCTTTTCTGATAGTTCACCTAATCTTTCAGCCACAGTAGTATATTTCCAACTCCAAATATGATTATTATTTTTAAAGTTTAGCATTACCAGAATCCATAGAGACAGATCCATCTAGAATCATATAAACAGTCCTAGAAGAGGTCATGAGTCGCAACCTGGTCCTCAGTTTTCCAGGACCGGAGAATGTGAGGCACTCTGGATGGGCTCTGCATGGGCTCACTGATGATTCACGATCAAGGTGCCATCCCATTCGCTAATTCATATTCTCTCCTTGTAGCCATTATAGAGGTTGCCACTGCAGTAGGAGTGTCTTTCATGGCCAATGCCTCTGCCTGGTACTTAATTAGAGACATACCTCACTCTGGATCTGGGCTACCTGTGCAAAGAAAACTGCTGCTAAACCCTAGATCACCTTCTTGTTGGCCACTGCCTAAGTCAAAGCAGCAATTGCTCCAGGGTGTGCTACTTCCCTCATTTGTTTAATAAATAAACATTCAGTATCTACTCCTTGCTTTGTTGGCTACAGAAGCAGATATAGGGAAGAGAACAAAGGCCCTGACCTTGTGGAGCTTACAGTTTGTTAGAAGTATCACTACCGGAGTCCTCACTCTGTCAGTCAAAGCTGCTTCACCACTACATATAACATGACTGCTGTCAATGCCTCTTGTGCCAAATGGACTACTACCAGAACTAGAGCCAAAAGCGTCTTTAGAGCTGCTGACACTGTAGGGTCAGCATGAGCATAAATACATAGTCCAGCATCTGTACTACTGTTATGGCTGTGCAGTCTCAAATATTTACAGATTTGTCATCTGAACCTATAGTGATGACTTTGGCTCTGGTAGTAGCATGTTTTGGCAAGAGTGGAGGTAGCCCCAGCGAGGTTGACAGTAAGTTAAGACAGGGATGGTCAGCTGATTGGCAAATTCAAGCAGGTCTGTTAGCAATGCAGTATTCTCACTTTAAAATAGGAGCTGTGAATTTACAGTTGAATTTATAAATACTCATTTACATGCAATGTTTTAAAATACATCTATCATGGGGGAAAAAAAAAGCACACCTGTAATTATGATTTTGGAGTTATGCTTGATCCTGTGAGTTTAAAAATGGATGCTTTTCTAAGCCAAATTATAAGGTAAAAGATACACCTCAAAGGTATTTATAAAAGCTCTTTTTCCCCTATAAATGAAAAACAGCTGTGAAGACTTCTGTGTCTCAGAATAATATGCATATCCCGTAGTCCAAGAAAAAAGAGCATATGCACTATGAAGTGTCTAACATGGCTAACTACTATATCCATTGTCCCAAGTATTTTGACTATGAATGAAAATCTGGATGTTATAGTATCAGCTATAAAATACATAACCACAAAAATACTTCCAGTTTTGGAAGGAAACAGATGCTGCACGTTTATTTAAAAGTGATAAATCTGCAAGCTAAAATTTGAAAAAAATGTCCCAATATTCTGACTGTATAATTTAAAATATATTACTACAGCAAAATATCCTTAAATGTAACACTAGGGAAAAGATAATGCAAACTATTGTTATGCAAGGTGGATACTGGCTATAAAAGATAGTTATTTAAGGCAAACAGACACAGGTTCCAATTCTAACAGCCATTTGATAAAACCTACTTCTAGGCTACCATAAGGATTAAATGAGATGGTATGCAAATAGCATTTAGATTAGGGCCAGGATCACAGAGATCAATCACAGTGGCTATTACTCTTATTGCTACTTATAAAGCTTTTTCAGAAGAAAAGGCATAATACAGATATAGATATAGATATTCATAATACTAGTTCTAGTACATGCGTTTCAAGTTAATTATCACAGTATGTCTAAATTGGAAGCAAAGTATCCAAAAGCATGATTGTTTTATTATCTCTTTTAGTACTTACTGAATATCTACTGCCAATCAAACCCTGTGTTGCTTACTAAATATACAGAGCTAAACAAGGCATAATCTCTGCCCTTAACTCACAGTCCTCTGGGAGTAAAAGATATAAAAACAGACAGTTTGATTTACATAATTTTAACTTCCCCCAAAGAAAGTCCTGGAGATGATATTTTGCTTTTACACTAAAATAGTATATTTCATTAAATAATTAAGAATGTCATCATGCTCATTTTTTCTAATTGTATCTCTTATTATTTTACTGACCTTTATAATTTAAGTGCTCATGTAGAATATATGTATACTTTAACTATATTTAGATGTTTGAAGGTGCTGTTATTGAATGACTCTATTCAATACAGCTAAATTGTGATTCAAGCAATGAATAGCCACAAGGCCCATTTGGTACTCAGAGAATTTTTGAAGCAGTATGTACAATGCACTTCTCTCATTCTTAAAACCACCATCCCAAATTAGACTGCCTTGATGATAGGATACTATGTTTGCTGTAAATAATAAATGAGTAAATATTAAATGATACATAAAATATTTATTCAATGTTTATTGTGTGCCAGATGTGTTCAAGTTTAAATGTATTAATTCATTTAATTATCACAACAAACCTTATGAGATAGGAGCTACTACAGTGTCCATTTTACAGATAAGAACAGTAAGATACAGAGAAGTTAAGTAAGACACTGAAGATCCGGCAGCTGGTAGCAAACAGAACCCAATTTTCATTCTGTACAGTCTGGCTTTAGAGCACTGACTACTTTATCTGATCTTTATTCAGCATTCTGAACCAATTAGTTCTTGGTAAAAACATTTCAAGACATTTCAAAACCCTGCTGCAACATATCCCCTGGCCACTGGTATTGTCCTGTTAGGGTCACTTGCCCGTGGCCTCAGAGAAGCCCTTAGGCAGTCAGCAGACCTGGGCTTTAGTTCCAGCTCTATTAGTAGCTACAAGCTAGTTGTTCAACCCTGGAAAATGGCTTTATCTTTTTTTTTTTTTGTCTTAATGTCCGTAATATCCATGTGGAGGCACTGGGTACCCTTGGGTCACAATGTCCTTGCATATTGGATTAATATTAACCAGGTGCTGCTGGGGAAGAGTTGTGAAAGACATTTGTTTCAAAGAACAAAATCATTCCACAGTTCGAAAAATGAGCTAAAATAATTAGATACCTTCATGGAATCTTGAATAGGCTAATACACACACACACACACACACACAGACACAGATATATATTAAATCTGTGACACAGAGATATTATATACAGCATTTCATGCAACTATATGACCAAAGTCCTTAGCTCCCCACTGCCCCCCATGGAGCATATCACAGGACTAATATTCCATTCCATAGACTACACTTTAGGAAACACCAGACCAGATTTCTAATGTATCATCCTATTCTAAAAGCCATTTAATATTTTTAATATATTACCTTAATCACTACATTTTAGAGTGCTATGTATTAGAATTTTTATTGATCTACTTAAAATGTATTTAATCTTTTATTCTTTAAATGTTAGTTTCCTTCACATAAGTAGTTCTTACTTCTTTATAGGTTTCATAAAATAGTAAATACTATTATTTCATGGATATTTAATGAAAGGTGAAGAAGAAATGGTATGAATTGTATTGTTGAAATCTTTAAGAAAATTCTAGGCAAAATATAGTTCATACAAAGCGTGAAACAAATTGCTATCACCATTAACTTACCAACCATTTTGAAAATAATTTCTAGATAGAGCTTTAGCAAACATTCATATATGGTATGTTCATAGGCCACCTTCATTAAGAAGTACAAAGTCATCTATAAAAAACTGATTTTGACAAACGAATGTTTACAAAGATCATTACTCTTAACTTCATCAGAAAGATCTTTTCATTTTCAAATTGAAAATGATGAAATTCTACATACATACAGAGCAAATATGTGCAAATAATTAAGAATATGCAGAGCAATAAATTGAAGGGAAAAGTAATATAAATGGTTATACCTCAAGTATGAAAGCATATCATTAGTTTTTATTGTAATGTAGTTAAAAATCTTCCCCATCCTAATAACATCAGTAAAAACAACCAACAAAATTGAAAGTAATGGTATAAAGTCAATGTAATGCAAATAAGGGTTTTTAGTTGATACATGCCTCTAATATTAGTAACCATATTTTAATGAAAGGGTTAATTCTTGAGGATTACGTGATGTTCCTTAAATTTACATTATTAAATCTGTAAGAGGGTGAATATTATAGAGTCAAACCTTTAGAAACACAATGAAGTGTGGAAGTCTTTTAATACTTAGTAAATATTTAAGGTCTATTAAATAATAAATTGAGTATCAAAATAAATATACTGAAGAAAAAGTTGCTCTAGTCTACATACATTTTAGTAGCTTGACAATGCATATATAAATGCCATTTTAACCTGGTGTTGTCACCCAAATTCCCTAAGGATAAAGGTTTTAGAATGGCAGCTGAGTATCTCTGCTCATTTAACACAAACACTATTTCACTAGATATATTATACATCACAAGTGTGTTCTTCCCCACTAATTTTTTGTTTGTTTGTTTGTTTTTTGAGACAGAGTCTCCCTCTGTCTGCCAGGCTGGAGCGCAGTGGCACAATCTCAGCTCACTGCAAGCTCCGCCTCCCGGGTTCACGCCATTCTCCTGCCTCAGCCTCCCAAGTAGCTGGGACTACTGGCACCCGCTGTAACGACCAGCTAATTTTTTTGTATTTTTTAGTAGAGACGGGGTTTCACCGTGTTAGTCAGATGATCTCGATCTCCTGACCTTGTGATCTGCCCACTTCGGCCTCCCAAAGTGCTGGGATTACAGGCGTGAGCCACCGCGCCTGGCCTTCCCCACTAATTTTAATGTTAATTCCAGAAACCCTTTGAGTAAGGAGGGTCTCTAGTCTACTCTGACGTTAAATGCAACTAAAAAGTGAATTAAGTCACATTCTTTATTTCAATGTCACTGCACTCAGATATTTCGTTAAATTGTTGAAAGCAAAGAAAAAGTTTAAGACGACAGCACAGTTGTTTACTTTGCGCAGGATGAGTAAGGGTCGATAATCTAAGTTGTGTATATAACCCATTTGCTCAATCCTGAAAGCATTCCCTTATTTCCCCCATTATATGTGGAGCTCACAGGCAAAAATTCTTTTTCATCACTTTGAACTTGTCTTTATCGTATACCAAGCCTGTGTCACATTGTCTTGATCTTTTCCTAAATTACCGTGATCAGAATATCACCAATAATCCACGTGTGTGTTTGAATAAATGCAGTTAGTGCCTTCTAAAAACTGGAAAAAATGGGCAAAACCTGAACAGCTCCTTCCTAAACTGGAAATATCTGTGGACACTTACGTGCGAATAGCATTTCTCTTACCTCTTTAAAGCGGTTTTTGAAATGGACTTAACAAGTAGCAATAAAACAAGTTAGACTAGATTTGATCTCTACATAGTGTGATCAACAGTCCCAGTTTGCTCAGGACTGAAGGGTTTCCAAGGACATAAGACTCAATACCAAAACTGAGCAAGTTCCAGGTAAAACACGGAGAGTTTGTCACTCTTTCTCTTAAGTTCCCTTTCACCTTTAATATTTTTGCAACCATAAATATAGTTGTGATCACTGTTTTTTAGCCAATAAAAAAGCAACAATTTATGTACAGAACCATAGGCTCTACTAATTTTCCCATGTCCTCATTTGAACAATCTTTCAGTGAGAGAGAAGAAAAGCACTAAACCCAGGTAGCTTAGAAGTCATCTAAAATTTGGCTACTTAGGAAGAAAGAAAGCATATACAAAAACTCAAAGTATCTCAAAAGGGAGACTTACCCTCCTTAATTTTTCCTCCTACCCCACTTTATTTGGAATGCATACCTCTTCCTCAATTCTGCTGCATCTATCTCCCTGAGAATAAAAGCTTAACACAAACCAGATGACTGTGTCTATAAAAATTCTGTCTTCAACAGAAACCTGCTCTCCTTCTAGTAGGCCTAAAAATCCAGAAAATGAGAAGTACATGCATTGATCTGTTGTTTCAAGCATTGTTTCAATGCAGATTTGCTTTCCATGAAGTCAAAAGGTCTGTCTGCATTCCCTTCAATTAACTCCGGCTTTACACTTTCCATGGACAACTTTAGTTATCTCAAAGTATGTCACAATATCTTCTAACAGTGATGATACTGATTTTTGTTTGTTTGTTTGTTTTTGGGATGGAGTCTTGCTGTGTCGCCAGGCTAGAGGGCAGTGGCACAATCTCAACTCATTGCAACCTCCGCCTCCCAGGTTCAAGCGATTCTTCTGCCTCAGCTTCCCAAGTAGCTGGAATTATAGGCACACGCCACCACATCCAGCTAATTTTTGTGTGTTTAGTAGAGATGAGGTTCACCATGTTGACCAGGATGGTCTTGATCTCTTTACCTCATGATCCACTCGCCTTGGCTTCCCAAAGTGCTGGGATAACAGGTGTGAGCCATGGTGACTGGCCAATACTGATTTTTATGTAAAATGTAGATAACAAAACCTTTCTGAGGGTGGTGATGTCACCAAAAATGCATGAAACTATTCCAAAATTAGTCCTGTGTTTATTCCTTTATTCCTTCTGGTCAGTATGCCCAAAGCACTGACAATAGTTATCTGTCATTTACCATGTTTTAAAAATCTATCAAATCTAACAATTTTCCTTCAGTATCTCTCCCACCCAACTTTCTTTCCTTCTTTATTTAGTTATTTATTTATTTATTTATTTATTTATTTATTTATTTTAAGACAGAGTCTCACTCTGTCAGCCAGACTGGAGTGCAGTGGCACGATCTCGGCTCACTGCAACCTCCGTCTCCT